>NW_005054330.1:1621690-1629715 GCF_000277835.1 Geospiza fortis | reverse complement strand
TTCCTCCTTCTGCCTTTAGCCACACAGCATTAACTGTATTATAGATGCCATGGTGGAAAACACCATCCTTGGCAGCATGTGGGGGAGGAATGGTGAATGACTGGCATTAATCATGCTGCAATCAGATTTCCTTGTTGAGTTTTTGTTAAATCTTAGGGTGACCAAGCTAACAGACTGCCCAGTGGTTCTCATCACTAAACTCTGTGCTGGTTTGTATCCACTCTTCTCAATAGGAGTTTCCTTTTAGCAATTAGAGGAGTAACCAGGGGGCAGGGATACAAATTTGTGTGCTGTATGTGGGGGGTATCTAACCTTTGGGGGCTTAGCTCTGGTATCATGGCACCTTTAGTGACAAATACAGTGGCACTGGAGCAGTTCTGGGAGGGCACTGCAGCCCCCTGGGGTGATGTTCACATCTGGCACACATCTGGGAGCATGGCCAAGGGCCCCAGGTGTTGGAGGAGGTTCACCTGGCTGATTCCCTAACAGAGACAGAAGCACTATTGCTGCTGAGACTGACTGCACAAAGCAAAGGCCCAGGGTTCCAAAAGATCCAAAAGGAAGTGGTGGCTTCCCCGTTTCCAGCAGTCTGTAGCCTCAGTTACATCCTGAAATAGAAATTTTGGACAAATACAAATTCTGAGAGCAGCATGGGAGCAGTTCAGTAAAACAGAAGATCTTTGCCTATGTGGAGTAGCTCTTTTAATCTGGTCTAAACTCTCAGTGTTAGTAACAGCCAAAGAGAAGAAAATGCCTTCCAGGTCTGTAGACAAGAGTTTGCTTTGAATACCTTTCCTGAAGCACCAGCAGTGACATGTCTGAAGGGTGATGTGACATCTTAGCAGATGCTGAATCACCCAGGATGCTTTCTGCAAGTGGGAAGCCAATGTGACTCATGTTTTAGCTCCAGAGGTTTCTCAAAGCAAAGCTCTTTTGGCAGCAGCAGTGTGGCTTTTGTGCTATCCTTTGGTTTATCAGAGGAATTATATCTTAGGTTTGTTATTAATATTTCATTTCACTATCTGGGAAGCCCTGACAGGTTATGACTATTTGCTCATATCAATGTCTCAAAATGCTGCATCTGGACTGGATTATTTTCAGAGGCTCTGTCAAAGATGTGGAACTAGGTCTGGACCATAACCAGGTATAGAGGGGTCTAAATATATTATTCCAAACTCTATATCTTTATCCAGAGTAAAGATTTGCCTTAAAGATGGCCTTACAATGTCTGAATGGTGTTCTTTTGCCTGATGTCTCCTCACAATCATTTTCTATTTCCTCTTGTTCTATGTACAGTAGCTAGTGCTGATTTCCATTTATATTTTGGGAGCAACAGGGTCATTTATTACCATGGCCACTGAAAAAGCTGAGAAAAGAGATAAACTAAGGATGAAGTGAGCATTACCTAGGCATGACTGACAAGATGTGGAGCAGGGAGAAGGATAGCTCACATCTGTGCTGAAGCTGCTAATTGGCTGGTGATATCCAGGATTTTGAATTAGATCCTCTCTTCCTTTTCTTTGCTGTGAGAAGGCTCTTCTGAGGTTTTTTTTTTGGTTTTTTTTTCCCTGGCATTTTAGGGATGATAGGCACAGCCTATAAATAGTGTGAGCCATGGAAATGATTCTGCCATCCCTCATAATCTAATGGGCAGCAAAGCATCAAGTTTTCAAGCACCCCATAGGACTTTTTTTTTTCCTTAGGATCCTGATTGACAGGATTTTTCTCTATCAGTTTTAACAATGGCTTCACCTCTCAATCGTGTTTCTCCAATTCACTGTTCAAGAAAAACCTGTTCCTTGTGCCTGAACTTTTAAATGTCCAGGTTCTGGCTGTGCATTTCAAGGTCAACCTAAAGCTTGAATGCTTTATTTGTCTGAATAGAGAGAAGGTTTCAGCAGGTTATTTTCATTTAACTGTACCATTCTGATGCAGAACAAAACTGAAGAAACCAGGGTGGCAAATAAATATGCTTTTCCTATTCCTGGAGAACCATCAGCTGTGCACAACTGGCCTCAGGAGAGAATAGGCCCTTCAGGCTTCTTGAAAAATTGAAAATTAAAATTGAAAAATAAAGGAACATGCTGGTCACTGTGTGATTTATCTGTCCAGCTACCCTTGTCCTTCATATGCAGTTCTTAATTTTATGTGGTACTTAAGAATAAACCTCTATTGCTTATTCATCCCCTTAGTCAAGGCAGAATGAAAAGTAAATCTGAATTTCCTTTATCTTGGCACTCAGTAGATCTTGAAGCAAAGAGCTGAGTGACTGGGTCACACTGAGGCAGTACCAAAGCAGATGGCATCTCCATATGTGACAGACCAGGAGGTTTTGAAGCTGTGCATCTGCTTTTAAGAATCAAGTTTAAACTGAATTGACAGTCCTGTCAGATGGGCAGCACTGAGCTGCTCCAGCAGGTGATAAAGCTGCCACAAGGCAGAAGGCTGCTCTGAATTTCCCAGTCTGGAGTTTGGGTGCACTCAGATGAAATCTGAATGTGAACAGGAAATGCAGAGTGGTGGTGTCTGGCCAGGCCATTGTCTGAGACGTGCCCTGGAATTAAAGTCAGAAATTTGTCTGGCCCTTACAGAAGGACTCGGAATGTGCCTCCTCTGGAGCTCAATGGCCATTTTTACTTCTCCAGGTACAATGGTAATGTTTTGTCAGCAGAACTCAGCTTGATGCTGGATCCTCGTCCACCTCTGACTCAGGGATTTCTGCATTCCTTACAAATCAAATCATTGGGACTGTCACAGTTTTATGGACTGTGTTATTAATAAGACTTTGTAGTGTGTCCTACTTTAGGAACAAGAATGCAGCTCTGCAGTTCTCTGTGCCCTATTTACCCAGCAAAGGCTGCACAGCTGGGCCAGGGCTGCTTCTTGCTAACCAGAAAACCTGAGGAGTGTAAAAATAATCACCAATTTCTGCTGACTGTAAGGATGGATTTGCTTCATTTGGTGCAGTGTCTCACACTACCATTGCTTGCTCAGGCAGTTGCACAAGATCCATCTTTTGTTCCCCTTGCCCTGGGATGGAAAATACTCGATCAGGACTTTTTATTTCTGTTGAAGGCCTACATGGCTTTATCCCAAATCCATCTGTGCATTATAAGGTGAGACACAGGAGCCTGTATGCTTATTTGGACTATTTTCAGTATTCCTATACCCACTCTAGGATAAGGATCATTATCCTAAGTTTTGTTTTTATTTTTGCCTACATAATTCCATGCAAAATAGTATAATAAATCCTGGAATACAGCTTGAAATAATTAGTGGAGAAGGATTTCAAAATTCAGGAACACGTTGTTTAATTTACTGGAGGAATTTGTTAGGAAAACCTAATTGTTTCCTCTGTAGCATCACCATCTTTATCTTTTATTGCATAAATATTTAACAGGGGTCCCTTTGTGAAGAAAATGCAAGAGAAAAATATTATCATACAACATAAAGAGCTAATAATTTATTTGCCACAGAATTGTTAATACCCTGTGTTTATACACCACTTTAATGCATTTTGCAAATCTTTCAAAAAAAAAAAATTAAAATGCTGTGAGTTCAGGCATTCCTTCCATTGCTGTCTAGCATCAAAGCCTTGGCTCAGCAGGCAGGAACAAAATCAAATTTGAAGAGAAAACCATAGTATGTATATTCTTCCTTTACTACAAGTGCCTGTCACACATGAAATGCAGTGAGGAGCAAGCAAAGCACATGCAAATTGCAGAAGGAACCATGCAAAATAGGTTTTTTTCCAAATGAAATATGACATGCCATGATAACTTCCTAAGCACTGGAGCAAAAGGCTGCAGCAAGGCCCAGAAAAGCAGGATTTGCTTGCCAAACCTTGGCATTCCAGTGACACCCAGTGTAGCCCAGGAGAGATGAGCTGTGCCAAGCTCAGATTCTCACATCCTGTAAACAAAATTCAGCTGTTTAGGAGTTTTCCAGATGTTGGATTCCATCTCCCATCATGGCACCAGGGGGATAAAGGTTTGCTTTATTTGTTGAAATCAATTCAATATATTCCTATCTTAACTATAGGCTTAATTAGAAGGAAAGATCAATATTTAGGATAATAAAAGCACACAGATAATTAGAATAATAAAACTCCAAAGATAATGAAAACAATTAAACTGGGTGATATAAGGATTTGGAATAATCTTTAGTAGATCTGGGATTTTGATTATAGTGAAATTGTCTCTGACGTCAGAGTTGAATAAGAGCAAAAAACCATTTAAAACTAAAAATGGCAGAGCTGAGAATTTCCCTTCTTATTCTTCTGGATTGTAAAAGCCTGTTTATCTGAAAAAAAATTAATTTTCTTCAGGATCAGTGGTGATCATCTGCTTTCCCTTTTTGCAATGCAGGCAGTAGTGTCCCCTACAGCCCCAATTTGAAGAGCTGTAATTTTTCAAGAGAGATCCACCTGCTAACTAACACAAGTTAAATTTCAAAAGGCAACAGAGATCTTTTGAGCTATGAGAACATTGAAATGTCTTTTTATTAGCCAAAATTTTCTTCCATTTAACAAAATAGAGGTGTTGGGCTCATCTCCCACCTCCCTTGCCTTCTGTTTGTGCTGCTTTGTGATAAATTCTAGACACTGTCCTGTCTGCGCTTCTTCAGCCCCTCTCCATTGGCCCACTTGACCTTGATTCCTGCCCATCATTTCAGAATTCTGGTACACCCAGTTCTGTGAATGTTTCCTCTTGGTTGTGGTCATCATTTCACAATGTTATGTAATTCCACCTCCACCATAACACTTGTTTGTTTGGTTTTTTAAATCTGATTGAGTTTTATTTTGGGCGGGGGTTTTTTGTTTGGTTGGTTTGTTTTTTGTTTGTGGTTTTGTTTGTTCGTGTTTGTTTCTTTGGTTTTTTTAATTTCAACCACCTAGGTGAAAATAACACCAGTGTGGACATGCTGAGATGTGCTGGTAGAAAAGAAACTATTATCATTCCTAAAGAGGAAAAGCAAGATACTCATTCTCTGCAACAGCTTTCTCAGCCAGGGCTCCTGCTGGGTTTATGTTGTTTTTGTTGTTGTTTCTTCTCCACTTTCATTAAAGCTGCTACCATCTCTTATTTCTGAACAAAATCAGCTTGGATATTTTAGATAAGGCAATAGCAAAGCATCCCTGGAACTCTGAGTGGCCACTGCTGCACGTGGCTGGGTATTGGGACCTGCAAAAATAAGAGGGTGACATCTCAGATGGAGCCATGGCGCTGTCACCTTCATTGTGAAATTGAGAAAGGGAAAACTCTACAGACAGGAGAGAAAGCCAGGGAAGGCTTCTAGTGCTGTGCCAGTGAAAAGGTGAAGTGTGAGCAAGAAAAGCAGAGGACACTCAATAGCACAGCTGTAAAAAAGTAAAATTATGCCCAAATCCTACTTGGGGATGAAATGTTAACCAAGGGAAGTGGAAGCAAAACAGGATTGTGTGACTTAGTGAGAGTTCTTGGTCTGTGGGCTGGAGCAAGATATCTGTGACTGCTGGTCTTACAAAATCTTAAAAAATATTTTGCTTGATCTATTTTTTTCCTTTCACTTCTGGTTAAAAGAAAGCTTCCCTGACAAAAAGAAGCACTGCTTTTCAGTGAGAATTACTTGTGGATTTGTGGCTGTGGAACAATGGATCAATATTTGTTTGCTAAAAGCTTCAGTTAAAGTGGGACAAGAGGAGATTAGCCCGATGAGCTGCTGCTTGTCCATGGCTCTAGATTTCTCCTTGGAAGCTGGAGAGGTTTATCTTACCCCCCTGTTCAGAGCTGAGCAGTGATCTGGGACAAGTCACAGGAATTACAAATAAAAGCTGTAGGTGCCACAGGTGCAATGGCAAAAAAGGACTTCTCCAAGGAGCAGTGTGGGCACCTCAGAACCTCAAACTGCCCATCCTTCAGTCTCCCTTTGCATTAAAAGAAGCCTGAGCAGGCAGAGGTTATGAGCTTAGAGTGAGGTTAATCAGACTTTGGTTTTATAATTGCTGTGCAGAGATGCCACAGAAACAATGAAAAAGGGTCAGTCTTAAAAGGGTGCATTAATTTTTTTTGTGTGTGTGTGTGGGTGGCTCATCCCCTGTGCCCAAAACAGAGCTGGGTTTTCTCTCAGCTGGTTTTGCCCAGATGCCAAATACCAGCTCTGAGGGTTTGACAAATTGACACTTGCTACAAATTGCTCAAAGATCCACTAAAATCAGGGAGGCTTTGGCTGAACACAGAGGTTTAACCTCGTGGCTCAGACTGTGGGAGATAAGGCAGGATGAGATTTCCTCTGAGATTCAGGAATGTTCAGGTTGGAGTGAACCACACAGTGTTTTTAATCCTAGTTTTTCAATGCCATACAGTTAGGTCATTTTTATACCAGTTGGATTTGTTCCAGTATTTGTTTGTATTTCAGCAGGGAATGGCAGGACATAATGTGGGTTTTTTTCAGTGACGTGGATGTATTAACCAGAAGTGTCTAATTGTCTTTATTGATTAACCTTATCTTATAAAGAAGTAATCACTCAGTAGAACAGTCCATATCCTGTACACTGCAGAAAGAGAAAATGATGAATTTACTCCCTGGGTTGTACTGCTCTGTATGCTGTGAGAGTAAGTGATGGATAAAGGACAGCTTGCACTGTCTTGGGTCAGAACAGTAGGTCAGAGTCATTATTTACCTTTTGAATATAGAGTGAGAATTTCCTCTTTTTGCAAATCATCATCCCAATTCACTTGTGTACAGGGAGAGGCAGAAGTGGGACACACACCTGTGTTCTGCATAGATCTGTGTATTTATAGAGCTGCACTTACAGCAGCTCTGAGGGAGATGGGGAGGGAAGGAGAACCTGGGATTTCTGAGATGAATTAGAAAAGCTTTCTGTTAAAAGTCCATAAAGCTTTACTGTTCATTTCTTTCAAATGTTCAAACTGTCTTCCTCTGAATGACCACTGCCAGAGTTCATTTTTGCTTACTTTTTATGTCAGCAGTAACACCTTGCTTTCCTCCTTGTGATCCACCACTTTTTAGTCAGATAATATGGTTGGAGCTCTTGCTTTGGTCTGTAAGTCTTTAGGGCAGTAAGATCCTGATGTGCTGTGAAGGATCCTGAACCCAGATTAATGACACAACCTGACCTTTATCCAGGTTTATGTATGGTGTCTGTATGGCTCTGGATGGTGTGGGGGTACATTACAGTTTCTATTCCCATCTGGAGATGCCTTACAAACATCAGGCAGGAATCTCATCCTGCCCTATAATTATTATTATTATATTGCCATATTTCTTGCAATGGAAACAAAGTTATATAAGCAATAACCCAAAAAATCCCAGAAATGAAAATGTAAACCCAAGAATTTTCTATCAGTGCCTTGTGGGTCAAGAGAGCTGGAGGTTTCACAGATTTCCTTGCTGCGTTTTTCAGCTCCCTGTTGGTTTGTCTTCTTATCCAGTGTGTCTCAGGTTTAGTTTCATTCTCTGCAAAACTGAGATTCTCTTCTAGGCATTCCCTATTCTCAGGTTTCATTTTACCTTTTGTGATCCTGTTTTTGTCCTAGAGGCAGTCTTACTCCTGTTGATGTCTGGAATGGAGTTATCTTCTTCTTTAGTTATTTTGCCTCCTTTACACACGAGGGAGAGCTTCCTCTCCTGCAGCCCATCAAGCCAGGCCCCTCCACTGTGCTAATCAGATTTTCTCCCTCTCCTATTCCCAAATCCCTGCTCCCTAACCACTGCTGCTAAAAGTGCTGCATTTCTCTTCATGCTGAACCAGCTTCCCCCTCTCTCCTGTGTCTGTAACCACTCACCTGCCTCCAAAGGAGCTCTGGTGTCCCTTGCTGCCCAGAAAAACGGGCTCCCCTTGATCTTTGGGGCTCTGAGTGTTCCCACAGCATCCCAAATCATCCTGAGGGATACTGAGTACAGTCATGCCTATCCTTCTGAAAAGGCTGGATGAAATCATCTTCTGATGAGTCAGGTGCTTCTTGCTATTTGTAATACAAATGTAACTGAGTCAATTTTGCCTTTGAGTACTTTCACTTTTAT
>NW_005054330.1:1614123-1621293 GCF_000277835.1 Geospiza fortis | reverse complement strand
TGAGCAGCACTGCTGATAGAATATTCTGTTGGTTTGAAGTTTTCATAACCCCCTGGTTATGAAAGGCAGCTGGGGTTTGTTCTTCAGACATTAAAAGGGAGAGGTTTTTTAGGTTTCATTTTCTGTTTTCCAGTTTTAACCCACAATATGTATTTTAGATGATTGTATCACATGGTATAAAGTAAACTTGTGCTAGATTAAAAGCCATTTTATGGAGTTTACACTTTGCTGGTTTTACAGAGTAGCATAAAACATAAAGGTATCTTGGGATTTTTTGTTCCTCCACAAGAAATGGAGGATGTTTTGCTAGCTGCTTGAAAATGGAATACCAGAATGTGTGTTAGTAGAAAATAACCATTTTGATCATGTTAATGCTGCTCTGTGGAGCAAATTCTGCCTCATGAGGACAACCTTAAATTTTTCTACTATTGAAATAATTATGTTCAATTACAATTTGTAATCCAGGGTTTAATTTAATCCACGGATAAAACGTGTGCTTTGTCTTCATCTTCACTATCCAGCTGTTAAATGGAACAGAAGGGGAGCATTTATCACTGAGAAAATTTGGTTTTTAGAAGTTTGTGTTGTAGCCTTGCTTCCATCAAGTTCTGTAAAATGAGGGCATTCATTAGTGTCAGGAGTGTGTCTGGATGATCAACACACACACAAGTTTACTGCTTTACTTTCCACATTTTTCCAAAGGCATTCAGGATGGGGAGGTGCCTGGGGGAGGTTTCCTTCCTCATCCTCAGGCTGATCTATGCCCACACAGCAGCTGGAGCAGCTGATCCTGTTTCCTCAGGATTCCTCAGTTGGCTTTAGGAAATGTGCAGTGGGGAAGTGTCAGGCTGAAAACTCTGTTGTGGTGAGGTATGGTTAAAAAAACACTTAACTGATCTTTGGGGGAAATGTGAGACCTGGAATGGTGAGTTGTGTTTCAGGGTAGCCCATGAGTGGCATTTACAAAGCAGAAATCTCTAAGTTGTTTCAAAAATAAATAAGTGTGGTGGCAGAGCTATAAGGGCATGTTTGGAAAAAGGCAATACCTTGTAGTGTCTTCATTTTGTCTCTAATAAAGACTAAGACTGGAGTGTGGGGTTAGACTGGGGCACACAGGCAGCAGGCTGAGTTCCTCCCTCAGATGTGACCTGCATTCCTTTGTGAATTTTGCTGTTCAGCTTGATAAACTTCTGCAGTTTTTCTATTACACAGGACAAAGCATCACTATTGATTTTTACAGCCTGATGAATTTTATTTCTGTTCTCTTGCAAAATCAGCACAATGGGGAAAAATCACAAATCATTGCACATAACTATGGAAAATTTTCTAGCTTAATGAAAGCTTTGTACTTACATCTGAAATTTTAAAAAGCACGTGTGCTACTGTTGTTTTTCCTCTGGCAACATCGTTGTTTTAAAACAAACTAGTTGCTAGTTTGGCCATTTGCTGAGTGGAAAATCAAACTGTCAGGAGCTATTGCTGGTGCTTTTGATCTGATGAGGGAAAGGTGAACACACAGCTCTGGCTGAGTGGGCTGGAGGAGAATTATTGAGCACAACCACTCTGGGTCTCCTCCTCCAGTGAACCTGCAGACATCAGCCCTCAAGTCAGAGCACTGAATTCTCCTCGTGAAACCAAGCCAGCAGGAGCTTTGCATTTCAGAAATCTCAAAGCCATATCAATTAGGAGAGGCTCTTGCTGACAATCACACATTGATATTTTGTTGCCTGGGAAAGCTTGGGCAAGGCTGACTTGAGCATTTCACTGGGTAAGGGGAAGCTTTTTCTCTGCTTTATATGTCATACAAATATATCAGGTATTCAAGAGCAATATAGCCACAGGAAAGAGTTTTTCCTCCTTTCTCCTGGACTATAGACCTATTTTTGAGGTGGATTTAAAGACAAGAGGAAAAACCTTTCCAAACTATAAATTAATGGCTCAAATATTTCTAAATGAAATTGGAACAGCCTCTGTGGTGTTTTATTATCTTTTGCCATACAGAGCTGTCTTTGAAAGGGGAAAAAAGCTTAGTAAAAAGTAATTTCAGAGCCTTGACTGCTTTTTGATTACAATTCGGGATTACTGTTTTAATCACTGCTTATCAAGTAATACCACAAACCTCAGAGCATGACCATCTTTCTCAGGGGAAGCCAGATTTAAAAGCCAATTTCCAGCAATCCTTCCTCTTTCTTCCAAACTCCTCTAACAAATATGGAGGGATAATAATCTGTGATATTACAAGAGGCGCTAAGCAATGCATGAATCTCTCTGTGTTCTCAGATTCCTTCTGAGTTGTCCTTATTGTTGGAGAAGAGGAAATACTGATGTAAGTGTGAGCCTGCTCTCTTCATCCAAGGCAGCCTCCACTGGGGTGCAGGATCTCACAAACACACCCTTTCCCAGGCAGATTACAAATTTAACACTCACAGACATGTCCGGATGGAGCATGAGCACATTTTCAGGGCAGGTCTGAAACGTGTGCCACGTATTTGTGTACAAAGCACTGCTGCAAAATGGCTCCATGCGCCAACCAAAGCCCTTGGAAAGATGTGGATGAGCAGCCACAAGAGATTCTGGAGCTAAAAGATGGATTTTAACTCAAAGTTACTGATACTGCATGGATTTCCCATGGATGAAGCAGAGTGAAAGTAGAGGGAGTCCTTTTTTTTCCTGCAGTTCATTGAGGTGTTTGCAAGGGGAAAGACCCCTCTGTAGAATTCAAGCAGGCGCTCAGTGAGGACCTGAAGTGGCCAAGATCAGCTCTGGAACGGTTTTCTTGTGTTTTCCCTGTGAATCTGATTAACAGTGGAGCACCATGAGCCCCTCTGCAGGATCCCTGGTATGTCTTAGTTCCTCCAGATAAATATTGCTGCTCTTTCTAAAAGAGAAGACAAAGCCTCCCTCCTCCCTCCAGAAATCTTGCATCTAATTAAGGTAATCAGATTCATCCTGGCAATTAACTTTTCTCTGAGTTATTGTCTTGGTTTGGGGAGACAGGAGTCTGCTAAGGAAGGCAGGAGGCTCCCCTGAAATGGAGAATGTAAACCCTCCCCCCCCCTCCGAATTGCTATAATTTTAAATTAAGGGGCTCTCAGGCAAAAATATGGGAGCAGGAAATAACAGTTCTTTAATAGGGAAGAAATAAAAAGAATAAAATAAACAATGCAGTCTACTGGAACAAAACTGACAGAGTCAGAACCCAACCTGACACCCTGTTGGTCAGGGTGTTGGTGGCAGTCCGATTGAAAATGTGGCTGCAGTCCTCTGAAGTATCAGGTGTGGATCTGTTGGAGCAAGGAGGATCTGTAGAGAAGGATGTAGTCTTCCTCTGGAGATCCAGTGGAGGAAAAGGCAGCTGCTGTTCCTCTGGGGAATCCAGTGGAGAAAAGCCATGCTGGAGTTCCAGAATCCCAGAGTATATCTGGGTAGCAATGCTTGGCTCCTCCCTCTGGGCGGAGCGTCTCACAATGGGATGTTATAGTTCTTATCAGTCAAGTTCTTATCAGTCATGCACCGATATTCAATAGTCTGTTATCAGCGGAGGTCCCCTCCCGAGGAAGGTGTGAATGTGGTCACTCAAAGAGAGAGATAAGGCAAACTGCTCACTTGACAAGGTAATCAGCCATACAGATGGTAATGGAAAACATCTTGCATGCAATCTTCAACAGTTATCCAGATGCTGCTCAGTGATGCTGGGGATGGAAGAGTGGATCTTTACATTTCTTCTCTGTAGAGAGCAGGTTGTGTGACCTGATGGGAGATGATGCATTTTTTATCAGTGTTGCTGAGAGTGATCTTTGCCACAAGGCTTGGAATGTGCTGCTGCCTGCTAAGGGGCTCCAGAGCTGGTTCTATCCAAGAGGTAATTTATGAGATTATCTCTATGCAAGAGATAATCTGGTACAGGAGCTTCTGGACAGTGTTTGGAGTGTTGAAGGAAGGTAGTGGAGGAAGGCAGTGTTCACTCTCAGGCTGGTGTTCCTGTGAAAAGAACACTTGTAAACAAATCGCTGCTTTTTTTTTTGTTTGTGTTTGGGTTTCTGTGTGTTATATCCACAAAAAGAGTTTTGATTAGTGCTAATGAACTGATAAATGGCTGGAAGGGATAAATTGGTGTACATCCATCTTCCTGGAGTAACCGAGAGCCCCCAATACCACTGTGCACATCCAAGTGACCAGCAGTGTTCCATGAGTCAGAGTAGAAACAATTACAAAATCTTTGCAAAATATTCTTTCAAAAGGAAGTGAACTCCTTTACCTATGGGTCTTCAGTCACAGTAAAACTGGCAGGAAATTACAGTCTGGAAGTCCTGAGCTTGTCTGTGTGGTAGCCAACTGAGATGTCTCTGGTACAGGAGACCCCATTCTATCCCTCTTGTAAAATTAACATCATCTTCATCTGCTCTTTCTGCCAGCCTAAATCAATGTGCCAGCCAGCTCTAAAAATATAGAAAACAAAACTCTCCACCCTGCTAAGAAAATACATCACTGCCAGCAGCTCCTACACATGAATGAGCCTCAGCAAGCAAACCTCTGTGTATGGGTGGCAGAGGAGGAGAAAAACAAGGAATTGATAAAGAAATATATTTCATGTTCAGGCTTCTAAGATATTGGCTTTAAAACAATAAAGAGAGAAAATAAACTCAGTGATTTTTTAAACTCATGAAAAGGACACTGACAGGGGCTTGTGAGATTAAGTAGTTTAAGGGTGGGGAAGTTGCCTGCAGAGGCAGACAGAAGGCTTAGATCTGGGAATTATTTCCAGTTAATGTTCTGGGGTTCTAGTCATGTTCCTCCAATATGGATTGACCTTAATCTCTCTAAAAGCACAATTCCTGAACCTCTTACTACTTGTAGTGTTCAGCTAAGGTTTTGGATAGGTGTGCCAAACTCCTTTGTTTTTAAGATAGTTACAGGAAATGGTTTCTCTTCTTTGGCCATTTACAATTCCAAAGCAAAATTGCCTTGAAATTCAAATGGTTTGGTGGTAATTATGAGTGAGGGCAGAGGATTTTCCTCTGGAGAGACAGCAGAGTCAATGAGCTCACAAGTGAACACAGTCAAGAGATTCTTGGTGCTGTCCAGGAGCCTCCCAAAAATGAAGCAGGGATTTAGGACAGAGATGATTCATGTGGGAGATTACCTCAAAATGCCTGGGCAAAGGACATATTTTAGCACGTGCTTTGTGGGGCAGAACACATTCACTGTGTCAGAAAAAAAGTGGAGGCAAAAGGTTTAGATTGTTGACACCAGTTCTGCCAGAAACAACCTGAAAAAAATGCTTGGAGATGCCAACCTCATTAGAGACATCGAGGGATAAGGCAGTGGGATGAGGATGTGGCAAGGGAGGGAGGAAAGGTGCATCAGGGGACTCAGGTACATCTTATTCCAATTTCTTGGTGAAGAATGGTGCCCATGAGGAGCTAAGTTTTGAGGGCTTCCTCACCCTGCACAGGCAGAGGTTTTCTGGCCTTCACTGTGTTCTTGCAGTGTGAGAACATGAGGACAAGGGAGGGTTGCCATGTCTGTCTGGTGTGTTGCTCACCAGGAACATGTTTGATTTATTTTGCTGTGTAGGTTTTTTTCCCTGTGCATCCATAGAAAACATGGAATAAATGACATAGACTGACTGAAATCGTGTCTCCCAAGCCTCCTCTGAAAACTTAATTAAACCCACAGGGTCTTGTTTGGGGGTAGAAAAACAGCAGGATGTGGTACTGAAGACCAGTAAATAAATTGTTGATGCTCCTTGCTACTTCAATTGTGCTTCTAGGGATGTGAAAAAACTAAAAATCTATTATTTCTGCCTGACTATTCTATCATTAGCACCTTTTTTTGTTTTATCTATAACTTCCTGATGAAGAAAACTGCACTGGGGAAAAGAGAGTTTTTAAAGGTTGGACTTAGGCTCATAAATATACAGGCAGCTTCTCTGCTGAGCCTGAAATTCGTTGCTGCTATTTTTCATCCAACAGATCTCATCTCACAAGCTGAACTGAAGACTTCGGATGTGATTTGGAATGCTAACATGACTTTATGTGACACTGGGACACAGTGGCTATGGTGGGGAACAGAACCCAGTGACCTCTGTAGTAAAGCTTAGCATGCACAGCCCATTAACCACCCTTAATCCTTATCCTTGTGTTTGGTAACTTATCTGTTCCAGGAAATTGTGGTTTACATTTTCAGTGATCTATTGAAGTAAGACCCTGGGTGAACAACTGAGGTGCAGTGACCTGGTCAAGGTCACATGGAAATCTGTGCTGGAGCAGGGA
The DNA here is from genome assembly GCF_000277835.1 of Geospiza fortis. NCBI lineage: Eukaryota > Metazoa > Chordata > Aves > Passeriformes > Thraupidae > Geospiza > Geospiza fortis. The sequence continues at coordinate 1,615,018 of NW_005054330.1, read as the reverse complement.
CCTGGAATGGTTTTTCCACTGGATTGGTAATAATGGATGGGGCTGAAAGAGAAGTATGTGCTCCTGTCAGATCCAGGCAGCAAGCAAAATACAGGAACATGGCATAAATGACAATAAATATGTGTAATGAGCTGTTGGATTATGCTCTTTTCTGATTTAGAGATGGGGTAACTGAGAGGTGTTTTTTAAAAACTTTTATTCAATTTTCAGTCTCCTGTGAAAGGTGAGACAATACAGGTGTTATAATTCATGCTATTACAATCAGAAGCTACTTATTTCCTAATTACAATACATTATAAGTGTTTCTTGGCCTATCAGCTTTAGCCACACCATGCTGTAAATGCCTTAAAACCAATAATCTGAAATTGCCTCTTGTGGGTCCTGCTACAATGCATCTTTCACAGTTCTATTTCTCCAAAGTATCCAGTCTTATTTGCAAAGCCATCCTTTGAAACTTGTTTCTAGTTCTATTTCTCAACAATGTCTGTCCTGTTCCATGGCATTTCTAAGGCAGCAACTCTTATACTATGTTCAGCAGATCTTATTCTATAACATTTCTAAGTTACCATTTCTTATCTCAAAGTTTACCTACAGATGCATACTATGTGGGTCTTCTGTCAAACTTTAAAAATTCTCCACAAATTCATTTCCCACACTGAGCAAGAGAGGTGCTTGAGACCCTGGCAGTCACAGGAATGACTGAAAATTTTATCCTGGGCCTGCCCTTCCTGCTTCCTCAGTGGTGGCAAAGTCTGGAAATGGCAGCAGAGGTATTTGCAGTCTTCACCTCTTCTGTGAATGATGTATCAGCCTAATAAACCGTGGAAAAGAGGAAATGCCAATTCCAGAATTGTTCCACAGCAGTGTCCATGCCTGTGGACCATGGCCAGGCAGG
>NW_005054330.1:1601729-1614060 GCF_000277835.1 Geospiza fortis | reverse complement strand
GAGAGACAGGTGGGCACAGATGGGGACAGGATTCCTGAGCACTCCATGTCTGGGCACAAAACCTCTGGCTGATCACCTCTAATCTGCCACTGCGAGGGGAAAGGGGCCCAAAGGCCCAAATTCTGCTGCTGTAGGAGCAGCCAGACAGATTGAGCAGAAAGCAAACTCTTTCCTGCAGGGCCTTGTTGATGCAGTGCTCAATCCTGCCTTGATATATGTAGACATTAATGGAGAGATGCTGTGGATTGGCCTTTTAGGACACTGGTTATAAAACAGGATTTAGATTCAGTCTAAATGATTGCTGTGTTTTCCTCTTCTGTTTAATGAAATTGGAGAAGAGGAAACTTCACAACTTGTGTTTTACATGTAAAAATTTCTCTCCACATTTCTTTTCAAGGCTTTTACTTTCAATGGTGTAAGTACAAGTGGAGGACATGCAGTTCTTGCTGTTGTTATATGGAAATGAATAATGGTTTTTGGGCAAAGACCAAGCTTGGTTTCCAGAAGGCTGCTCTTCCCTGCCCATTCATCTATGTGATATAAAACAAACCCAAAATATACAGCAGGAAAAAAGGACTGTTTAGTATTCAGAGCTTGAAATACATTTAACAACATTGCCCTCACCTAGGAACTAAATTATTTCTTCAAGAACTGTACAGAGAACACTTGGCTTTCAATTTACAGCATGGTCTGCTGAAACACACTGCAGTGTCAAGTGTGCCGTGGCAGGATTGCTGAACTTGTAGCAGTAAAGGCTCTGAACAGCACCTTGCAGCTCTGCCATGTCAGAGGGTGTGCTGGAGATTCAGATCAGGAGGCAGACTTTCTGATGCTTTTTCCAGAGTTGTTACTTTTTCTGGAGGATGAATGTTCTGAGAGAGAAGATGAAGAGCTCAGAGCCCTGTGGTTTAAGCAGATGTTCTTCAGACTTTGTGCCTGAGCTCTATTGGCTGAACTAGTTCATGCGTGCCTTGGTTCCTGCTTTTTAAACTGGGATAACCCAGCCCTCTCTTAGACCTTTTCTCCAGCCCAAATTGGTTGCACATTCTCAGTTCCACAAACAGGAATTACAGGGCTTTAATGTGTTTGAGTGAGGCTAAGATTCACAAGGGCTGGTCTGAAATAGCCACAACTGCACTATATACAAATATGAAGACAAAACTTTGTGTTTCACCAGGATTGAAAGAGTTGTGGAGTCCTCTGAAGTTCCCTGCCTTACTTTGGACAGAGTAGAAAATTTTATTATCTCATTTCTAATTTCATCTATTGAATCTTCGGCCTTTTGCTGATGTTGCTAATGTTCATAGTTCACGAACAAGCTAGAGTTTGGGAAATGAGAAGGATTTTCCAGATCGTCATGGGAATATGTGCTGCTGCTTTATGCTGGAGAACTGACCTGGATAATGCTGGGTTCTGTTTCCTTAATGCCATTGCCTTCACTCATTCCTGGGCATATGAGGTATATATTCATTCCAGTTTATTACAGAAAAATGGTGCCTGAAGGCTAATTTCATTAAGACCTTTAGAAGCAGCAAATACCTCTAATAAGTTAGTCTTTTAAAAAGAGAAAAAAAGAAAAACAAGGGAATCATGCCAAATCTAATTAAATGTAGGGGGGACTTTGTTGTGGGTTTTTTTGTTTGGTTGGTTTACTTTCATTATTTGGCCTCTCCTTAGATTCTGAGGCCATGTTGTTAATGGCACAATGGCTGGCATGTGCCTGTGCTGCCTCTCCTGTGATGGAGGGAGATGTGCAGCATGAGCATGTGGGAAGAGACCGTGTACAATCCACTGGGGACACAGAGGTTTCCACAGCAATTTTGTGGAAACCCGTAACAAATGCATTGTTAGGTTGGTTTATTCCTTCTCTTTCCTGCTGTGTAAAGTATTTGATATTCAAATTAAAATGGTGCTTGTTTAGGACAATTCAGTTATAGAATAAGCCTGGTAATTGGTGCCCGTGGGACTGTTTACACTCTGCTTGGTGTAATCTACTTATGGAAAATTAATGAAAGGCAATTTCCTCCTGCGTTGTAGCTGTTTTAATATGTACACTGTGTCGTTTCCTCTTCCAGCTGAAGCTTCAGATGTTGTTTGGGGACAGGAGCTCAGACAAACCAAGGTGCTCCCCGGAGAGCCCCCTGGGCTTGCGCGCGGTTTTGGTGCCAGAGCCCCACGGAGCAGCGACTCTGCATGCTCTGAACTCCTAACTCCTCCCAGGAGCACTTTGCTATCAATTCATAACTTTGATTTATAACCACTTGTGAGACTTCCCAGTGGCAGCTGAGCTGAGCTGGGGGTTTGTCCAGCTGAGCTGGCTGGCTGTCCCCTCTGAGCACAGCACAAATCTGCACCCAAATGTTCACATCCAGTGCTTGCTCCTGCCCCTCTCTGGGGAGCTGCTTTGGGGAGGGAACACAGATTTTTCTCAGGAAACACATGATCTGAGTCTGCATTGATCCAACTGTAGGTTACTTCTCAGCTGCATAAGCCCTCATTGTAATATTGAGGGGAAAAGAAAGGAATTATTGCACAGCTCCACATTCTGTGATCTACTCAGTGTGCAGCAGGAGTGTGACGGGATGTCAGTCGCACTTCTTGTGCACCTGTAGAGACATTACTGTCCCTGCAGGTTGGTGAGTGAGGAAACCTCTCAAAGGCCTGAGTGAAGCCTGAGCTAAGGCTCTGCTGTCACTGTACTCGGATTTCCTATTTCCCACTTTGTCTGACGAGGGGAGGAAAGCCAGATTCTTTACTCAGGAATGTTTTCTAGCTGTTTCACAGAGAGATGATTCTAAATACAAAGGCAAGTGTGAGAAATGAAGGATTTCAGTGAGTATTCAACTTTGCAAACAGTACTGAAGCAGTTTTGGGCTGTGGGATATCTGAGTCAATTTGGCCAAAGCAAAGACCTCCAGAGCAAATAGCAGCAGCAGAATTGGGAATACTGAGAGCAGAATAGCATTGCTTTGTTATTCACAGTGCTACAGATAAATTTGCTGAGGAAATACCAAATGCAGAAAACTAGAATTCAAAGAGGAGAATGAAATCAAGATGATCCTGAAGAAATTACTGATCTGCTTTTCATGGTGGGGATGTGAAACCATTGCCTCTTACCTCAGCAATAAAGCATCAGGGGTAGCATAGGAAATAGGCTCAGTTTGACCCAGACCTATTACCTAGACACCAGCTCTTCACTCTCACCCTAAATTCCCTTCCCTCCTTCAGGCAGTGGACAGGCTCTATTTTCTTTATCAATTCCAAGAAATGCCCTTTTTTCTTTCTGTGTTCAGTCAGGTTTCCTATCTAGACTGTCATGCCTTCAAATAGAAAATATTGTAGCCTTCTCTCAGTGTCCTTAAAATTGGCATAATTCTGCCTGACTCAGACACAATTACAAATGCTGAAATCATCTTTCTGATTCTCACTTTGCCTGTTTTCCTGGGAGCTCCTTCAAGTCAGGGCCCTTCTTTCACGTTCTCCTGCTAAGAGATTATTTGGGTAAGATTAGGCTGACCAAAAGAGGTGGATGAGGAGAGAAGGAGATTGTCCCCTTTTTTGTCCCACTGTGTCATCTCCCAGATGTATTTGCATCTGAATAAATAGCATGGGACAAAAGAGATAGATGTTGATATGGAAAAAGTGGAAAAACTCACTATTGTACATGCATCTCTGTCTGGTTTACTAATGTGAAATACTTGACTGGGGAATGTGCTGTGTGCCAGAGAGGGCCCAGGTCAGAGCTGCTGTGCTTTGTGCAAGTGCAGAGCCCAGAGTGCAGGCAGCAAATGCTTTGCTGAGCTCAGCACCATGCCTGTTCTACAGCCTGTGCAGCAAACCTCACCTGCACAGTGCTGTGTCTCGCATTTAAAAGCTTGATGTATTGCACACAAGGTCCAACTCATAACAGGCCGTGTTGCACAGCTCATTTGGTGTCGTTCTGAGAAGCATCACTCAGCTGCTGGCACTGAGAGCCCTGAAAACAATGATTCATTTTGCATCTCAGCCCTTGGGAGGGTGGGGAAGGTTTACTGCCTGCAAATAATGAGGATGGGTGAAGTTGTATCCTAGGGAATGGAGTAGAGGCAGTGAGCTTGAGGGATGAGCAGCTCTGGGGTCACCTGGGTGTTCCCTCTGGCATGATCAAATTGAGATGAATCAGAGTCACTCTGCCTCCCCACTCAGTCGTGGTCCTGCGCAAGAGCTGAACCTCTCCATGATGCAGCATCTTCCCAACACTGGGGCATCTACAAGATGCCCTTGGAGATGGGCTGAAGGAGACACAAAGAAACTTGTAAAGGTTTTTGTTCAGTTCATCAATACTTGAAGAGAGTTGAAAGGAAAAGACATTTCCAGAAAAATAATTTCTCCTCACCAGTCAGTTAATGTCATTGAAAGGTTCTGTCTGTTCTCTCCAGGTGATTGGCACCTCCTGCTCTGGATTGAAGGAAACTCTCTGTTCATATTAGCATAACTTTTATCCTTTTGTCACTTTTGAAGTCCCTACAGACTTTAATTTTTGCTTTAGGCACGGTGAACTTTGTAATAATTTCATTTGAAGAAAATAATGAAAGGGACTTGCTTGAGAAGTGTCCTGTTTCCTCAGGACTCCTGGATTCAATGACCAAGACCTCCAGTTGTCTTTCAACAATTGACACTTGGTTTTTGCTGTGCATTACATTCTCTTTGTGGATACTAGATGTAAATGGTAAATATTCATCCCCTGCAGGAGCTGTGTTGCACTTTTTGCCACAGCTGCCCAGCTGTGGAAGGCAGAGTGCAGTCTGTGCTCCCTGCAGCACATGGGCAGTGTTTTGTAAATGGGGAATTGTTTAAACAGAGTGTGAAAGTTGTCATGGGATGTGCTGGGAGATGGGCAGGGACTTCCCATGTGTTGGGTGTCATGATTTGAATGGAAGGGTGGGAGCACAGAATGATTTTGTTAAAATGGAACTTCAGGAACTGCAGTGACAGGGCAAGGGGGAATGGCTTCAAACTGAAAGAAGATAGGTTTAGATCAGGTGCTAGGAAGAAATTCTCTCCTGTGAGGGTGCTGAGGCCCTGGCACAGAGAAGCTGTGGCTGTCCCTGGATCCCTGGAAGTGTCTAAGGCCAGGTTGGACAGGGTTGGAGGAACCTGGGCTAGTGGAAGGTGTCCCTGCCCATGGCTGGGGTTTGAACAAGATGGGCTTTAAGGTCCCTTCCAACCCAAACCCTTTTGTTGTTCTGTAACTTGGTTATCTCTGATTCTGGGAACTACTCAGATGAGCAGTTATGGTAAAAGAGTATTTTGCACAAGGAGCTTGCCTGAAATGAAGTTAGAATATGAGGAAAGTAAGAATATTTGGGTCCATGGTGCAGTTCTTCTAAGCAAGTAAAATTTAAGGAAGCAAAAAAAGGTCTCATAATGAGTACATCCCTGTTCCCTGATTATTTTCTGCACGTTATTAGGAATAAACTACAGCAAAAAACTGAGAGTACCTGAAAATCACTTCACTGTCTGTAAAACTTATGACAGACACTTTTCATTTAATTCATTCAGGAAATCGATGTGTCTTACAGAATCATTTGACTGTGGTTGGAAGGGAAATGATAAATATACATGAAAACCGAATTGGATTAATAATTTTTGACAGGTAATATAATGCAGCTGTTGCTGAATGATATTAACAAGAGAAGGCACGTTAAGTCCCAATGTCAGAGTAGGGCTAGGTGGTTATAATGTCTGAATAAATTTCCTGCTTTGACTGAAGACTCTGGATGGCAGATGGAGATTGACAATATAAAGTTCCATTAAAAAGTCCTTTGCTTTGCTAATTCTTGACTCTTTTACTGGTCAGTAGTCTGCTCATCGATCTTGGCTGCCTGAAATAGAATTTCCCCATTCTGTCTGCCTGAGCCAATAGATTTCATTTGCAATATACTGAGTTGTGAAAAAATGGGAAACTTCACCCTCCTGAGTTCAGCATCCCCAAAAAGACTGTGGTCATCTGAGCAGGGCAGCATGTCTCTTTTAGCTTCCTTCTTTCCCATGTAAGACTGAGATTTTTAGATTTCTTTCTTCAAAGTTTATAAAATGATTGTAAATTAATAGGAAAGACAAAATTTTCTTTTTGAAAGATGCCAGATTGGGTTTTTTGCAGTTTTTCTCTTTGAGGTTCTTTATTCCCCTTCTTTTAATTTTCTTTTTTTTTCTTTTTTTTTTTCCCTAACTCCTTAGACCGTTTGTCTCTCAGCTTTCCCTTGTATGGGATTTTTTGCCCCCAAATAATGCAAAGCAATCAGAACTCACTTTAAACTGCCTACGAAGACCACCTGGAAAAGGATATCACATGTGCTGTTTCTTCCAAAAGACAGAGAGGTGGAGATAATCACATTTTGGCGCTGTTCATAGAGTGATGAGACAAAAAAATACATTGTGAGTTTTTCTGTAGAAGGTCCTGTCTACACCCAGCAGACACCGAGCATCCCCATGAAGAGCCTGCTGTCTGAAACTGCCATCTCTTGGAGGGGGTTTGTTAGTTTTGGTTATCTGCTAAAGGCTGAGAATTTCTGCCAGCAATGAAATAACTGGGATGCAAAAAAGGACCTGGTTCAATACTTTTTATACCAGTAAGAAACAGTTAACCTGGGGAGAGGCTGGAATTAATTGAACTGTTCAGCCATAGCTCATCCACTGCTCTGTCATGAAACCATCAGAGCTGCCATTTTATTACTCAGCCAGGGCCTGGATGAATATTTTAATGAGACAGAGGAGATAAAGAGGCAAGGAATATAATAGGTAGCACTGGAATTATACAACTCTTATTATAGCTTGTTTCAAAGATTATTTTAATTTAATTGATCAATTAGATAAAATTATATCCCAGCGTGCTGCTGGCACAGGCTTGGGTGGGTGCTACCAGAATTTGTAATGTCCATCATATCAGTCACAGATATCTTTAAAGTGATTTACATGGTGGAAAAGAATGTTTTTAATTAGAGAACTGCTTGTTATCTTTACAGGATTATTTAAAAGAGCACTGGGAACGGCAGCTTGATAACGTCCCTGTAAGAAATAATCTGCCAAGTGTATAATCCATAGATCTTGAGATAGACACATTTTGACTGGCTTTACAGCTTCACACAGCCACCTTTGCAGTGATTAGAAATAAAATCACATCAGGAGACTAACCTTCATACCCAGGTTTAATTGCTATCAGTTAGAAAGTGGTTTTTTCCTAACGTGTGATTTGTTTTCCCCTTCTTCTTGTCATATTCATCTTTATTCTTTCAACACTTAGCAACAATTTCAGCATAATTTGGTCATGCTAGGCTTTTAATAACATAGTATTTAAAAATAAAGAGACTTTCTGTTCACAGTTCTCTCTAATCTGGACAGATTCTCCTCTTGTTTTGATAACTTTATAGCCTCTTCCTGTCACCACCTTCCACTGCTGAGTGATCTTGATACTCTGGACTGCTAAAGTATGGAACATTTTCTGATACTGCTCTTGTACAGCAATGGCATCTTTCAGTGTCATTTCAAAGCCTTTCTGAACAGAGCTTCAGCATCCTGTGTATTAGGAAAGCATCATCACCAGGCAAACATCATCATCATGAGGCAAAGTGCTTATATCCAATTAAATGAAATGTTTTCAGAAAGTATTTGATTTTTTTCTAGCAATTATTTGTCTTTTATTCACAGGAAACAGTATAAACTCTCTTTTTACCCAGCTTTTAATGTCACCTTCTTTAGCTTTTGTGTATAATAGAAGCCAGTGTTTTGCAAATGTACGTTTGACAAGAATGAAAAATGCTTTGTTCAACTTCTCCCCAAGAAAGGAAAAAAAAATAAAATCGTCTAACTAATCCTAATTCTGGCAGTTCTGCTGCAGCAGAGAAGATGCCTTAAGTAGCATAAAACGTGATAAACACAGATAAAGATGGGTCTGTGTGCTCTGGGTGACTGATGTCAGTCAAACCCTGAGAGAGCAGCTGGAAGAGGAGGTTCTGTGCTGAGCACTGAAATATTTCTGCGGGGCTGAATCTTCCTTGGCCTTCAACTCTCCATGCTGCACATTCCCAGGAACAGAGGAGATTGATATTTTCTGGTAACTCTTAGGAAGCATTCAGGTGGGTAACAGGGCAGGAATCCTGCTCAGGAGCTCGCTCAGTGTTTCTGTGTGTCCAGTTTGAGCTGCAATGAGCTGAGTTCCTCTCCAGGCACTCAGGACAAAGGATGTGCTGTGGTTTGAGTGCCCCCTGCCAAGCCCTACAGGGGCTGTGTGCCTGTGCAGAAAGGATGCAGAGCAGGGGGGGATTCTGCCATTTGTCTGGTTTTAGATGTGGATGTGATCAGAGTGGAGAGTTGCCAAAGCAGAGCAAGGTAAGTGCTGCTGCTTCCAGTCCTCTGTGTGGTATGTGTGTGATCTGTAATGCAACCATGGACATCCTCTGGGCTTGTGGCACTCAGGGAACCTGTGCAAATGTTGGGACTCTCCCTGCAGCACAGGGCAGCCCAAACTCCATCCAGGACATCAGGGTTCCAAGTTGAACCTCTCTTTTCACATTTTGAGCATTTTTTTCCTTTACCTTGCACAGAGTAAAGCAAAGGATGGCACAGGACAGACATGGGCTAATTAAACTGTGACCTGGCTTGTTCTTCCAGCAGATTGCAAGATGAGATGTATGCACACTGCTGGGGTTTTTAGGGCAAAAATATACATTTCTTCCCAGTTTATTCAGCTTTCATTAATTTTTTCAGGGAGAACGAGATGGGTTGAGGAGAAGAACCTGAGGATGAAATTGTTTCTAACAAATGTTCTACATTTGCTGTGTGGAGTTGTAAAATAGAGCAGGGAACTGAGATGGGGGAAAACCTCGAGGAGATGTCTATGTTTGTTCTGCAAGTCCACAGCAGCTCCAGGAATCTGTATAAGTTTTCATGAATCATGTGTTTTAACCAAATCTTGCTGGTTTAATGGTAAAGAAGAGCCAGGCTGTGGTGGAGCCCTGAAGGAGCTCCTGCCATGCTCTTTTTGGGGTGTAGCTGCTCAGCTCTGTGTCCTGCTTTTCCTGAGCAGGAATACAGCCTGGAAGGTGACCCCATGAGAGCAGCCTGTACCTGCTGAGGGCTGCAGGATCACACAAGGGATGGGGAGGCAGGAGCTGTGTCTGCAGCACCGTTCCTTCCCCAGGCCCCTCTCTTTGTGCTCATCCTACACTGAGCAAAGGCTCAGTCCAGGGCATGGTTAATGATGAGGTGAGTGTCACTTTTGGTTAAATTTGATGTTTTTTTAAAGACTTCAGGCAAAGCATGAGGTATGCTGGGACCCTGAAAAGGAGAAAACACACAAACCCCCTTCATGTCCATCTTTAAAATGATATGAAGTAGTGTATCTGATTTATGAAAAATGTATAAATGTGACTTGGGAACAGCTTGTGCTTTCACACTAAATAAAAGGAGAAGACAGAAGAGGGAACTTCAATGTCTGTGAGCACACTCATGTATACAAATGACTGTCATAAATCTTTTTGCATGATTGCTTTGCTTTGTGGCATCTCTTTGGGGAGTTCTGCAGGGAAAAAGAAGCCCTGCAGTTTGGAAAACTGGAAAAAAAATTGCAGGAGAAAATGGATTTGCTGATATAATTATGCAATTCATTCTAGAACATATTTGGTCTGCTAATGAGAATGGAAGGGGAAAGCCTCAGCAGTGCTGTTGGTTTAAGGGAATTGGATTAAAAGACCAAACATCCTGGGTGAGACTGCTGCAGCCTCAGGAGGCAGGGCTGGCTCTGGAGGGAGCTGGAGACAGAGCCCTGCAAACCCTGCTAGTGTCTGACTGAGGAAAGAAAATGCTTTATTCTTGCAGGATGGGCTGGGGAGAGAGCAGATTTCTCAGCTGGCATAAATCTGCCTTGGTGCTGGTTCACATTGCCTGCAGTGTGTGCACAGCATCCTCAGTTGGGTGTAAAGTCCCTCCACCAGCCAGAGCTCAGGGCAGGATGCAGAGCTCCCCAGAAAGGCAAGAGGAACCTGGGAGAGCTCATCTCCCCAGGGATCAGTGCTGCCATGGCCACAGGGGATCCTGGACCTCAGCTGAGACTCTTTGCAGCAGCTCTGAGTTCCTCAAAGCATTGCTCCCCTTTCTCCCCAGGCTGGAGGGTGAGTGAATCTTAGTGGTCCTGCTGGTGTGGGAAGTAGGAGAAAGTGAATGAGATCATTCAGAAAGACAGCAGAGAGAAGAAATGAGCAGAAAGACAATGGAAAATAAACAGCAAAACTGTTCATGCCCTTCTAATGTGGTCAGTAGTGGTGTGCTTTTACAGGAAAGCTCCATCTCCTGCAGAGGGGAAGGTGTTCCTCAGCAGACCAGGCTGAGGAAGTGTGACTGGCAGCTCTGTGCTTTGTTCCTGCCTCTGACTGTGTGCTCCTGGTGTTGCCCTGAGCTGTACATCCCACTGTTGCTTGCAGATAATCTTGCATACCTGAGAGGTTATTAATAGTTTGCAGAAAAATGCCTGTTAGTCGGCTGGGCTTTTGCATGCTTGTGAAATAGTTAATTAATGTAGAAAGAGTATTAATAGTTATAAACAATAATGATGATTTTAAAAACTCTATTAAAGCTATGATAAATATCCCTCAAAATTATATTGGGATAGCAAGGAAGGGTTCACTCTGATGGTGCTGAGGACTTTTTGCAAACCATGCTGGATGGGGTTTTCTCTTCTGTGAGAGGGTGTGTGCATGTGAGACAGAACAGCTCACAGCACTGGTGATGGGCCCTGGTGTCTGCCCTGAAATGAGTGTGAGCAGCGCCAGCAAGTGCAGCCAGGCTGCTCTGTGCTGCTCCTGTGCCCCCAGAGCTCTGTGCTGAGCTGGCCATGGGCACACCCAGCTCCAGAGCCCTCAGCTCCCCCGGACCTCTGCTGCCTTTGGGGCTGAAGAGCTGCTCAGACTGCCAAGGTGTAACTCCAGAGAAACTCTTTGCTTTGTATTCAGTGAAAAGAGCAGTAACCACATGGAAATGCCATCACCTTTTCATTCTGTCACGCAAAAGGGAAGGAAAGCAAAGATTACAGCAGAGCTGCTGTTGGTATGGGGAAGCAAAGTCCTCAGCTGCTACGTGCTGTTGTGGTTTTATTTTTTTAAGGAGCTACTTACACTAAAAGCAAAAATAATTGTCTTTGATAGATATTTGTACCTTGCTGTTGAAAGCCTCTTGAATTTTGAAAGCCAGTAGAGAGTCCCTTTGCCTCCTTCACAGGGCTTTTGAGGTAACTATGAGATTCCTGTTGAACAGGGAAGCACAGGACCTGCTCTGTGTGTTTCTCATGCTGTGCTCAGCTCCTCCATGCCCAGCATTTGTTTGCTCTGGCAGCTCCCAGCAGAGCCAGGCCTGGCTGACTCCTGTTAGCAGGGGCAAGCAGAGCCGGCCTTGGTTCATCTACCAAGGCATTTCTCTGAGAATTTAAATTCTCTTCTTAGTCCCAGCTGCAGCTGTTGGAAATCTGTGTCCTCTCTGCCTCTCTGGCAAAGGGAGCACAGCCTCTGAAGGACTTGGGCCAGGCCAGGCTTCCTGTGAGCATCCACCTCGTGTGGGAAGCAATATTTTGGCCCAGAGGCTTTTGCTAAAGGGAGGGAACAACATCCCAGTAACAGAAGAGAGGGTGGGATGTATCTTGCTGTAAATGCCATTCTGTACTCTTTTGAAATAATCTTTGATAACTCAGAGAAAGGTGCAGCTGTGCCTTTCATTGAACAGCGATGAGTGTGGTGGAAACTGCTTACCCCTACTTATGCAGGCTTTTCTTTTCCATTAATAGCCATCCCTCTCCCTGGCTGGGCTGCCCAGGGCTCACTCAATTCCTGTGCTCAGCAGCCAGCATGGAAACTGTGCCACCAGCAGTTCTTGCTGCTGTCATCCAATTTTCCATGGGGTGTATAACATTAGCAACTGGATGCAGCAGGATTTGGTGGGTTATTTCCCTGTGCTGGAATCTGTCTAATCTGCCCTCTCCTCAGGCCTCCCTGCGTTGTTATTGGGAGCCAGGTCTGCTGCAATTTTCCAGGCAGAGGCTAATGGGATAGATTAGCATTTTATTACTCTGATTATCTTATTGTTCTTTGTGTGACACTGACCTGGAGTTTGAAGTGCTGTATAAAACAATAAGGGGAGACGATTCCCACTCATAAAAATAATCTTTAGATTAATTCCAGGCTGGTCCTGCAGGCACTGGAGGCAGTGTGCTTGTTCCCATTCTCCTTCCCAGGCTGTTCCTGGGAGCATGGTGCTTGTACCACTCTCCAGCAAAATGCCCTGTCTGTGCCTCCTCAGAGCTAGATGC
>NW_005054330.1:1596922-1601697 GCF_000277835.1 Geospiza fortis | reverse complement strand
TCATTAAGGAATGCAACCAACAAAGAAATGGAGTGACCTTTGTGCTCTTGAGGCCTGAGATGCTCCTGAAATCCCACTTATTTCTGCTTGGGGGCTGACACAGCAGCTGTCAGTTGTTACACTGCTTGTGGAGCACATTGGTCTCTGCCCTACAATGGTCACCCCTGACTGCTGGCACAGCCTCTGGAGGACAGCTCACCACTGTTCCCCTTGGGATGTATCCCTGAGAGCTTTTAAATTTATTTGTTGCAAGGCATGTTTGGAATTCCTTGTCCCAGTGCTGTGAAAGTTGACACCATTGCGCACAGAACCTATTATTTTAAAGAAAATATCTACCCTCAATAAGATATGAGTTTCTCAGCTGTTTGAAGCACTGAGTCTAAATTATGGACTTGAGAGCCTGACTGTGTCAGGGCTGACTACATTTTGGTGTCTTAGCATAAATATCATAAACGAAATTTTATCTGGTGAGTTATAAGACATTAAGATCTCATTAAGGGTGAACTCTTTACCCTGCAGAAGCCTGTAATGGAATTCGTGTTGTTTCCCTGTCTGTGAATCATCCTGTGATGATGCTGCTGGCTCTGCTGTAGGCTGGATAGAGACTGCTCCAAACAGCGACTGGATGTTTGAAATTCATCTCCAGATACTGCTGTCCTCTGTGCTTCCCAGAGGGGAGTCAAAGGAGCCAACCAGGGGAAAAGGATTATTTTAACTATTATTTGAAAAAACCACGATATTTAATTAGTGTGCAGACTGAGTGTGGCAGACCATTCCATCTCAAGCAATGTTTTCAGACCTTTTTAGAGATACAGTCTGGAAACCTAGCAAGTGTAAACCACTGGACCTATTTCCTATTGGATTTACATCCATCTGGGGACAAAAAGTGCAGAGTCCACCCAGGAAAAGCAGCAGAGTTTTGCACAGGTTCAGATGGCTGTGCTGTGTCAAAGAGAACATGACCCCAGACTTCTCTGTGGATGACAAAATAGGAGTGTGTTGTGGTTCCTGGCTTTGCCTTGCTAAGCCCAGTGTCCTTGTCACGTTAGTTTGGAAGGTTGGTGCTTTCTTTACAGCTCCCTGCCTCCAGGAGTGCTGAGGGCTGGGGGAAAAAACCTGCCAGAGAAAGGACAAAACTCTGCAGCAGACCATCTGCAGCTGCTGATCATGGATGCAAGAGTCATTATTTTTTATTTTTTTTAATTAGATAAAGTAATGGTTGTTTTCCTCTAATGAAAGACATTTGTCTTTTCACTGAACCTCCAGCCTCCCAATCAAGGTTTTTTGCCCTGTTTTTAATTCTTTTTTCTTCCCCCTCTTTTCCTCTTGTGCAATCAACAACAACAGGCCAGGTCTACAGCAGTTTGATGTTTATAAAGTGGTCCAATCATAGCTTCACTTCTGGGCAGGAGTAAATAAATTCATCAAGCAGTTGATGCTTTTGTGCTGCTGTTATGATAAATGTTGCCATCAATTATACCAGAATGCTCAGACTGCAAGGAGCAGAACTAGCTGCACATGCTGCCTGAGAGGAATGACAACAAGACAATTCATGTTCCCTCTCTTTGTGCTTTGTATTTGCAAGCACAACTCTCCAATTATACTAATTTGTTTGTTTGGATTAGCCGATGGATTAAGAAATGTTTTTAGTTAACACTGGAGCATAACACACATTAATATTTTGGCAAACATGACATAATTCTCTGTGTTGGGCTGGAATCAGTGGAGTCTCTGATGCTGGAGTTTCAGCAGCTCCACACCTTTGGAGGGTGCTGAGGGAGCAAACTCCCTTTTGGCTGGGAGCTGCTCACTGCAGCTCCAAGAGAAATCCAGAGGTGACTAGGATGGGATCTGGTACCTGGCAGCATTTGGGAATCACCTGACTTTGGATTCCTCTGGAAGAAATTCTACCAGTCCCCTTGCTGAAGTTGTTTGTTCATGGATGGTTTTGAGGAGGTTGGAGAGGGTAGTTTTTAGGAGATGTTATGCTGTTTCAGCTCTGAGCTGGTAATAACAGGGCAGTAAATGGCTTTTGTTTGGTTTCAGCATTGGTTCCAGGGCCCTCTCTCTGTGATTCCTGTGTGGTGTTTTGCAGAGCCCTTGCATGATGTGTTTGCGAGAGATTTGTTAGAGAAGTGGAAACCAAACTAGCGGATAGCACCTTGTAAAACCTAAACCATATTTAACATTATTGTAGATGCCCTTTCTTTGATCACAAACTGTGAAGTTGAAGCCTTGCATGAAATGAAGGAAATTAATTAATTCAACAGAGAGTTCCCTTTCCTCCTTTGAAATTAATAAACAGCCAGTGCCTTTCAGAATTGGACATTGTCACTAAAATACCAAGAAAAAAAGCACACCTTACAGCTCAAAGTAGAAGTAAACATACAGCATCTGCTTCTTGTGGCCCAGAGTTCAGCATGTTTATTTGATAACTGGAATTTTAAAATTAAGCAAGCAGATACAGCCCCCATATGAATGGCTGGTGAAGCATCCACTGCTTGTATTCCATATTCCCATATTGTCTGCATGCAGCAATTAAATCCAGAACAGAATTCTATCTGGGGTGTGCCATCCCAAGAGCTTTATTTGCCATGTCTCCTCTTATTCTTCCCTCATTGTTTTGCTGATCAGATGCTATGGTGTGGTAGCTGGGCCCTGGTTTGTTTAAGAGGGAATGGAGATGAGGCATGTCAAATACCTCTTTAATGGACACTACTGTCATGAATTTCAGATCTTTCTGCAGGCAGGATTTGAGTAAAGAAATGTGCAATTCTTAGCATAGGATCAAAATCAAAACATCCCTTTCTGTCTGCCTCAGTACCTCTGTGTGAGGAGACAACACAGATGCAATCTGATCTGTGTAAACAGCAGTTATTATTTGTGATATTCTTGGCAAAAACAAAACAAGTATCAAAAATACTGCAAATTGATGTTACACTGGAGGTGTGAGGCCAGGGATCAACCCAGATGTGAAGACAGCCCTGAACATGGCCAGAAATTCCTGTGTGCATGAGACTGCTGTGAGCACAGGGAATTCAGGCAGCTGGCTCCCTGTGGCTCAGCCCACTTCTCTGATCCAGCCAGGATCAGTGGTGACTTCAAGGGAAGCTCTGGGAGAAGAGGAGTGCAAGTTTTCAAACTGGGAGTGGGATGCTCTGTGGTGCCACATCACACATTCAGCAGTGTTTGTTACGGGGGGCACTGGGGCATGAACTGAAAAGCACAATATCAACATCCCTATTAAACACAGAGCATGGGCTGCACTCTGAAAGGAGGAAGGCTGGACCCTGAAATCTGTTCTGCAAAGAACAATTGTGCCAGAGTTTGTAAATGACATTTACAAATGATCAAATGAATGCTGTGCTAACAGCATCCAGACAAAACAGTTCTCTGGAAGATAAGAAATGGGTTTCACTCCTCAGAGCCTTTCTTTGTCTGCAGCAAAAGGATTTTGTCTTTTTAGCATTTCTTCCAAGGACACATCTGCCTCCTTATCAAGAACTCAGGCTTTCAACTAACAGAGTTCTGAGTTTCTAAAGAAGGTGCTCTTGTGTGTTTGCAAGTTGCAGGCTGGTTGTGGGCATCATTTACTCTGTGGTCCTGCTGGCTACTTCCTAATCTGCTGTAACACAAGTAACAAATGCAATTTTGTCAGGATAAACAAGTGTCTGATTTCCAGCCTCTGCTAAGGAAGCAGTGCAAGGCCCCAGGCTCAAGGGCTGCCCTGGGCATGGGGTGGGGCACCCTGCTTTCCTCAGGTGCAAGCAGGTGAAGGTCCTGACTGATTCTTCAGATTAGAAAAGCCCATCTTATACTTTGATGGGCTTCTGCATGAGTGCTGGGGTTTTATGATCAGAGCCATCATAGAAAAGGATTTTCTGATTCCCTGCAATCCCTGATGTTACAGTGATGGATTCTGGGATTCAGAAATGAAACAAGGACGTTCCACTGCCTCCAGCTCTGGGCTCCTGTAAGACAGAGTAAGCTGCTTTGGTGGACAAACATTGTGTTTGCATGAGTTCATTGCACCCTCTAACAACCCACTCTTTATTTTGTGCAATAGCTGTAGAATGTTCTGAGCTAACCAGTCTGCTCCTGATGTAATTGTAATTGGCCCGAGTGGTGACACATGAAAAAGAAAGAAATCAATCAATCGGGGTTTGAAGAGAATTCATTTTTCTTGAGTGAATTGTCTGTGGAGACAGAAAGTGACAACTCATGTAGGTGGTCCAGCAAGTTGCCTTGCCATGAGTTTCTGGAGGGATGTTTCTTCCCAGACAGACCACCCACCATCCCCTGTCCCTTCCTCCTCCTCCCAACTCCTCCAGAAATTCTCAAAATAGTGCTGAACACCAAAGCTATTTAACTGGAGAGGGAAACCTTGCTATAAATACAAGCAAAAATAACAGAGCCACAGTGTACCTCACGACTCAGGACTTGGTAAAGTTTTCTTGGCTGAGACACCAAAGAACATCACAGGGACTCTGTGTTTCCAGGGAAGCTATTTTAGGTTATCGTGGAAGAGGCAGTGTGATTTTCTACTTCCTTTTCCATCCTGCATGACTCCCTGTAAACAGGCACAGCTTAAATACAGATAATTAGGTGAAAAGGGAAAAAAGTGGTGTCTCTATATACAAGTGATTGCTGTCACACCCAGGTACTTCTCTTAGAACAAACTTTATTCTGTAACTGCTGTGCAGCTGTGGGTTGCACTTGAGGGGGTGCTGTTTAATATTTACCTGTTGAGAGGGCTGGTTTATATATATATATAT
>NW_005054330.1:1583482-1596889 GCF_000277835.1 Geospiza fortis | reverse complement strand
ATATTATATTATATTATATTATATATAATCCTGACATATATATTATATATACCTAGCAGTATTTTCAGGATGCAAAGTTGGCTGCTTAGGTGAATCTCTGTGGGTGCCTCAGCTTTCAGCTGCTTGTGGCAAGGCAGCACAACCTCAGGGCAGATGTTGCACCACACCAGCACCTGGTGTTTGCAGCTCTGGTGAATGGGGATGGATTTGCATCCTCACCTGTGCTGAAGGTATTTTTGAGGCGTGTTTTTCATTCAGTGTGTAACACAGCAGTCAGGTATGGCAGTCCCTGGTCCATCAGATAAACTGATTTATTTTCCCCCAGCTTTCTGCTGTGGCCATTGTTGGCAGGGAACTGAGGCAGGCTCTGCAGGGAGGGATCAGGCAGAGGGAAGAGCCTTGCAGGGAACCTGGGCTGCTCTGCCAGGGGAGCCAGGCAGGTGAGGAAAAAGCTGTTTTGAGTCTCAGACTGATTGTAAATGATGAGTTATCAGGGAGCATAAAGAAGCAGCCACTGTACCTTTCGTAACACCAATACTCTTTGTTAGACTACAGACAAAAGTAGGCTTTGACTGGAGACTGCAGGAGAATACAAGATGAGAGCCTATAAAGATGGAACATATTGATCTTCCCTTTATCTTTTCAAAGCATTCCTCTTTTGTCAAGGGGTCCTGTTTTTTGTACAGCACGTCCCTATCTTCCAATACTTTGTGCATTTCAATGCTCATATTTTAGGGAAATACAGCATTCATGTTTTCTGTAATTATTATTTTTTAACTGAATATTTGTGAGTGATGAAACACATACATTTTCAAACAAAAAGTTACTCTGAATTGAGATAGTACAACCAGGTAGGATCCTGGCCTGGCATGAAAGCACAGTTTCATGTTCCTCACTGAGGGGTATATTGATTTATATGAACTAAACATCTTTTTCTCTAAGCCCCAGATCAGAGTGGGTTGTTTTGAAGCATGCTGGCTCCAATAAACTTGAAAAGGGAAGGCTTTACTAAGGATACTGGAGATATACAAATAATTGGTTTGTTTGTTCCTTTGTGGACTAAATCAAAACATTTGCTAAAGAGAAATATCCAGACCAAAATGAATTATTCAAGCTTTTTCACTAAAATATGTAGTGAAATACATATATACATACATATATATATATGAATGTATGTATGTATATATATATGTATGTATGTGTGTGTATATATATATAAAGTTCTTCAGGGTGAGAATTGGCCCACTTCATGTCAGGGCATCATTTGGAAATGTAGAACTTGAAAGTGTGGAAAGATGTGAAAATTTTGAAACAAAGTCACTCTTTAAAAGTTTATTTGAAAAAAAAAAAAAATCCTACTAAGAGTAGCAGTGAATTCATGTGGCCCATTTTGGGGTGCCTGAAGTCTGTTTCTCAATGGATGAAATTCCAGGTCAGCCAAGCCTCTTGTCTTGAGCACAGAGTTCTGTTCAGTCATGACAACACGTTAATGGGCCATGGTGAAATTCCAGGAAATAAGGGTTGAATAATGCCTTCTAATAAAATATAGTGGTGCAATACAATAAAACACACAGAATCATTATTCAAGGTGCAAACCTCTAGAAAAGCTCTTATGTTTTTGGTTTTTTTTTTTCAGTGAGGAAACAATTGAATCTGTCCCAAATCAGCTTCTTAATCCACAGCTGCTATAAATCAAAGAAGAAGAGAATTAAGTTTCAATTGACTTTCCTGGCTTTGAGCATTAAACAAGAATAACTTGAAAGATGGAGGGAACTCTGCGATTTAAAATTCAAATGCCTTGCCCTGCTGAGCTCACCAGAGTGAGGGTGCTGCAGGGCTGCAGCAGAGCCCCTTTGCAGCCAGGTAGCCCAGCTTGGGGGCGTGACAGCAGAAATGGCACAAAAAATGGAAAAAAAAATGAGACTTGCAAATATGTAAGTGTTGAATGATTCCTTGTTCTGTATAAACTTCCCAAATCGTGAAGTTATCAGGATTAGAACCATTCTAAATGTCAGATGTGACAATGGGATGCAAATATTATCATCTTATTCATCTGAGGACTAATGGAATTTTCTAGGCCATCATTTTGGAGGGTTTTCTTTTTCCTATTTCTTCTTTCCTTACTTGAAGTTTTTTCTTTCAACACAGTATGGTATGTTTGTGTTTCTTTTCTAATCATGTGAGTTCTTTCATGAAAGTAAAAATAAGTAGAGTGCCACAAGCTTTCTAGCTGCAATTTTTTCACAGGTTTTAAAGGAACCTAATAAATTACTGGATTTCTTTCTTCTTTTCAACAAGGAAGAACTTTTAAAACCCTTTTTACTTCTAAAAGCAACAGAGAATTCGTAGGTCTAAGGAGTTGTGTAATTTGATTTTGCTGTACTTTGATGGAAAATGGGAATTTACCCTCAAATCTGGTAAATCTGGGATGGGTGTTTTTTAAAAAGTCTGTGCAGGTATTTACAGTCAGCCCTACAGTTTGTTTGCTGGAATTTCAGTGCCACTTTGAAATATCACCTGTTATTGTCCTTGTTATTTTAATGGACCATTCCAGAGGGTAGCAGAGTTAACCACCAGCATTTGTTACATGCCAGCTCCATTTCCAACTCTCTCCAACAGAAACACACACAGAGAAAAATTCCCCTTCTGTCTTGCCTTCAGCACGATCCCTCCTTCAGCTTTGCTGTAAATCTGTGCAAAGTGATATTGATTCCTTTCAGTGTCCTTGCTTGAGAGGCTGGGGCACCTTTTCATTTTGGTCTGATGTTCTGGAAAGGTCACTGTGCTCTGAGGTCACCTCCCACTGAAGCCGTGCCTGGGGCTGGATCCTCAGCTCCTGGAAGCTGCAGCATTCACGGCTGCAGGATCAGGCCATGCTGTGAAAAAATGCTGGAGGCATTTTAAAAAGACATGAATCTTGGGATTTAATTGTGAATATCAATATTAATATTGAATTCTGTAAAAATGAGAAAGAGAAGGAATTAGTATGAAAGAGCAAAAGAACTGCAAGAAGCAAACAAACAAACATTACTTTTTAATTGGGTTGTGTATTTTCTAATTCCCTTTCTAATCCAGTATAAGCAGCTGGCTTGTGACAATAAATTCCCCAAAGACTAAAGAATTTTCCTCTAGCATAGCAAATTGTGTCCATCACGGCACTGTTCAATGTCTTGTTGGCTATCAGATCTCAGCTTTTCATTCCGTAAAGCAAAGGGGTCTTCTCTCTTCTCTGCACCCCAGAATCCCCTTGGGCCAGGAATTTTTATTGAATCACAGAATGGTTTAGGTTGGAAAAGTCCAACCATAAAACTGAATTATCTATTACAGGATTTGCTGTGGTTTAGAGGAGTGGATAGAAATGCTCCTTCTCTGGCCATTTTAAGACACCACCAGGTTTGCTGCAAACTCACAACCATGCAGTTGAGGAACAAGGTGATGGAAGATGTGGCTCAGAACTGTTGTGTGTGCCACAGAATTGCACTTTGAGATGAATTTCAGGTACACTTACCTTAGTATTGGGCTTTTCTGCACACCTGCAGTGTGCTTTGGAAAGCTAGGTGAGCATGAAAGAGAATACATTGCTGATTCTGAGATAGGTTTTCCTTAAACTCAAGGTTTTACCTGGTAAAGGTCAGGCTCAGAACTGCTTGTTCCGTTCTCGTGTTTGAGTTTGCACTGATGCTATATGTACAATTAGTGGCAATTAAATGAATTAACATTTTCAAGGCAGAGAATTTTCTCAACACCGTCTGCTCCTGGTATCCAGCTCTTCCATTAGCATTAGTGCTATGTGGCAGCATTCACTCATCTAATTTTAGAGTAGGCTATTTAAAGAATAATCTGATGTATTCATTTATGTCCTACATAGAGTGGGTGTTATGAAGATGCTGTGTTCTTATCGCTGCTGTTATCACTTGTCCTGTCTGTGTGTGACAGGTGGAAGCAGTTCCCTGTCCCAGTCAAGATCAGGGTCCTGTTGCAGATAAATGCTCCATTCAGGCATTGAGAACAAAAAATTTAGGGAAGTGTCATGGGGGAGAAAAGAGGACTGTAAGATACACACTGAAGGATTCATCAACAGAATTAATTTAGTGGTAATCAGTAGTTGGATCTGTGACCAGTTAAAGCTAGCAATAAAATGTGTGCTGTGAACATCCCTTCTGGCTCTATTACAGGATTAAATTATAAATTTTCACTTTAAGCCTTTCTTACCCTCTGTTCCAAGCGTGACTTGTGCACTCATGTACTCAAAAAGATGTGCCCCTTCTGAAGGCTTCCTACACCTCCTTTCCTCAAACCAAACCTGCAGAACATTTTCAGGGCAGGCAATCCACTCCCCTTGCCTCCAGTCAGCCAGGGAACAGTGGCACCGTGTCTGGATTGGCCTCTGGAGCTTTGGGATGATGTGTTGATGGTGTGAGTCTCCTTTCATGGTGTAGTCAATGTTGTCACCACAAGAAATGCATTATTCTTCCTATGCCATTCTTGTTTTAGCTCATGTGCCAATTCCCCTGAGGCCCCTCTGTGCAATACCACAGAAATTCCCTGTGCGCATACTGACCTCAAAAATCTTGAAGACTTGGAAGGAAACCAGCTTGTTATTTTACCTACAAACATCAGAAAAATTTGAGGTCCTTATTAACTTCTACTCTTTATTTTTTTTGTCCATTCTTCCCTAGAGTGTTTTGGCAAGTCCTTCTGGATTCCTCTCTCTTAACCTGCCTGCCTCTAGCTTCCTCCTGCCCTAATCCACTTCATGTTATGTGTCCTCCTTCTTGTGCTCAAGAAGTTGCAGTATTTCATGTGACAGACAATTACTGGTTCAAGAGAATTCTCCTAACCTTTTGTCAAGAGTTGAATAACCCCAGTCTGTCACTGAGCTATCCCTTGGTGTTTTCTGTGGCAGGGAATTGTACTAATTGTGTTGAACAAAGTGTGCTAACAGGCAGCAGTGCAGCTCCCTGCAAGACTCTGTTAAATAGCAGCTGAAATCTCAGGATTTCAGGCCAAAGCAGGTCCTTGCTAAGCTCAGCCCAGCCATGTCCTCCTGGGGTCTGTGAGCCTCAGGGGTGGAGGGCAATAAACCCACCAATAAAACCCTTGCTCACACACTGCTCCTTGCTCATCTTTGCTTTATGCAAATCAAAATCAGCTCAATGGACATGAAAGTATTTAATGTCAGGATTTCTTTGTGAGCTGATACCACTGGATGGTTGTTGGATAGAATATATAATAATAATAATAAACAACATAAAGAAAACTACAGGCCTGATCCGTTTCACATTTCCTTTATATCAGTGGGATGTGATCTGTCCTTTGTGGCTGGTATTAATGTCTGTACCACAATCAAACCCCCAGTGTAAAATATCTCCCTGTATTTAGTATCAGAAGCAGTGAGAGATCTGTGTCTGTAATTATATATTGTGATGTAGTGGCTGAAGGCAGGCACAGTATGGAAAGCTTGGGAGCTTGGCCAGAGGCTTTGATGCTGCAGTTTCGCTGGGGAGGGCTTTGCTGAGGAATTGTTCTCCCTCAAAATAAGTAAATATATAAATAAATGAAGCTTTTCAGTTTCATAGCCCAGAGCAAGATTAATTAATAGGGAAAAATGCTTAATCTGTCTGCTCACCACAGAATTAATGAATAATAGAGAATGTCTTCCCAGCATCTAGAGCCAAAAGGGTGATGAATATGTGGGCATGTCGTTACCTACATCTCTCTGCCTACCTGCAGCTCCCCTCACCACTGCCCTTCTGGTGCCTCCTAGCACCTTGGTGTTCCTTGTTTTTCTTGGTTTGGACTTCTTTTTGTTTTAAACTCCATATGGTCTCTAAATCAATTGAGAGGGAGATTAATAAAAGCAAATTCTGTCACTTCCCTTATGGCAAGCTGTCCCCAGTTTTCAGATGGAGAAATTGAAAGCTAGAGAAGCTGTGTGGTCTGGAGCAGGAAAAGACAGAACAGTTCTGAAAGCATTTGTATAGTCCAATATAGTCTTAAATGTTCTTTTCCTACTGACTGGCTCATTTTCAAGTGTGTTTGAAGAAACCCCAAACCCCCCAAAAACTCTCTCCAAAACTGTTGAACTGGATTCTGCCCTTTGCTGGAAATATTAGGGAATCCAACCCAACTAAATGAATGCGGTTTTGTCATCCTACTTCCATCTGTCAAGGCTTCTCACAGGCATAGTTTTAGGATGGAATTTTATCATGCATCAGCCTTTAACTTTTTTTTTTTTTTTAAGATGAAATATTTTAAAAATACATTGAAGACTTCAATGCTAGAAATGTTTTGGTTTCTTTTTAAATATTCTGAACATCTCTGTTAAAGGCAGATACAAACTGTACTAAATGTTCTTTATTACTCATACATACACTGTCCCTGTGAAAAACATCATACATCAGAGGCAGCAGTGATTCTTCAGACTTGCCCAGTGACAAGGCACCATAAAGCTATTCTTTACTAAAAATGTCAATGTCAACTTTATTTGCCAAAACATGTTTTCTTCTCTCAAGCTGCCAGTTGTTGTTTCAAAATAAATGGAATCTAAAAATCTCATTATTTTTATTGTTTAAAGCCAGCATTGGGTGCAGCTCTGGGGGTCAGGAGGTAACAATACTAATTTACCCTGGTGCTGCTGCACTTAGAATATTTAATCTCTTAGGACTTTGACATGATGGCTGGCTGTGTTTCTTAATTTTGTTGTGAAGATGTTGCTGGAGGGCCAGGCAGCTCTTAATAATGTGCATCAAGACAGAGACGAGTCAGTAATGAATATTGCATGAGGTTCTTTTCCTACCAGAGGATCGGCCTGGACAAATACCTGCACAAGCCCACGAGCCAGTTCCTCCTGGCAGAACTGGGACTGCCACAGTGATGGCCAAAGATTAATGTGCCCTACTGGATTCAGTGCAATTCCAGTAGCAAAACATTTTTAACTTTTCTAAGCCAGGGATAATGTTCAGCTTTTTCATCAGCTTTTAGCTGCATTGGACAGGGAGAAACATCCTTCCCATTCTTCCCATCCTTCCCATTCTTCCCATCCTTCCCATCCTTCGCATCCTTTTCATCCTTCCCATCCTTCCCATCCTTCCCATCCTTCCCATCTTTCCCATCCTTCCCATCCTTCCCATCCTTCCCATCCTTTCCATCCTTCCCATCCTTCCCATCCTTCGCATCCTTTCCATCCTTTCCATCCTTCCCATCCTTTCCCATCCTTCCCATCCTTCCCATCTTTCCCATCCTTCCCATCCTTCCCATCCTTCCCATCCTTCCCATCCTTCGCATCCTTTTCATCCTTTCCATCCTTCCCATCCTTTTCATCCTTTCCATCCTTTCCATCCTTCCCATCCTTTTCATCCTTTCCATCCTTCCCATCCTTCCCATCCTTCCCATCCTTCCCATCTTTCCCATCCTTCCCATCCTTCCCATCCTTCCCATCCTTCCCATCCTTCCCATCCTTCCCATCCTTTCCATCCTTCCCATCCTTACCATCCTTTCCCCAAAGGCAGCACTGCTGTATTAAAAACATGCTGGAATAGGAAATATCCTTCCCATCCTTCCCATCCTTCCCATCCTTCCCATCCTTCCCATCCTTCCCATCCTTCCCATCCTTCCCATCCTTCCCATCCTTCCCATCCTTCCCATCCTTCCCATCCTTCCCATCCTTCCCATCCTTCCCATCCTTCCCATCCTTCCCATCCTTCCCATCCTTCCCATCCTTCCCATCCTTCCCATCCTTCCCATCCTTTCCATCCTTCCCATCCTTCCCATCCTTCCCATCCTTTCCATCCTTCCCATCCTTCCCATCCTTCCCATCCTTCCCATCCTTCCCATCCTTCCCATCCTTCCCATCCTTTCCATCCTTCCCATCCTTCCTTTTTGGTGCCACGTGTCTCTGAGAACAAGCTTCTCCCCAAAGGCAGCACTGCTGTATTAAAAACATGCTGGAATAGGAAATTTGATCTGGACAGGTTTCCTAAAATAATATCTGATCAAAGTCTAATAAAAGACCTGACAGGAAATTGTGCCACCGTAAGGTTGGATGTTTAAGAGTGGAAGTGGAAATGAGACAAATGGATTCCAAGGAGGAGCTGAGGATCATAATCCACACATGTCACAGACAGAGCTGAAAATTGATTTTCTCTTGGAATTAGGAGCATCACTCATGAACACTTTTTTAAAACAGCCCTATCAAAAAAGCAGTCTCTGTTTTAAAGCTTGTGCAGTGCATAAGAGCAGCAGAAGAAGGAACATGCAGAACCAGAAGATAATGTTGGACAGTGTGAAAAGTAGAAGTCTCAGCATGCTAACAGCCTAGCCATTGTTTAGGGCTTTGTAAGTTTTCTGGCATCAGGAATAAGATGGATTTCAAGGAGTATAATGAGGTAATTTCTATATCTGTAATAGCTGGATATTAAATTACATTTATATATCTCTTGCACATTTATTTTCTTTATTACAACTCTCATAAACATAGAAGCCGTCCTTGAAAAGCTTCCCTGATTTATTTCCAGGGTGAGTCTCTATCTTATCGCAGCAACTCTGAAATTCCTTGCAGTAAGTTATGGGGATGATCAAAACCATCAGTCTGCAGCTCAGAATCCCAGTGCAGCAGCTGGTCCCAGCCACCTCCCCTTTTCTGAGGTGCAGGTGAGCTGAGCCTCTCTCATTTGGGGGAGACAAGGCCCTCAAAGATGCTTTTTCTCTTGTTGCATGGGTAAATCTAAGTCCCTGCAAGTAATTTTTGATCATGGTGAATGGTGATAATCTTCTCTTAGCAAACAAGCACCTATTCAGGAATTACAGTAGGAGATAATAATAGGAAATGGATGGAGGACTATGCAGTTGGATTTTAAAAAGGCAGCTCCACTCAATTCTTATTAAAATTGGTGAGAGCTGTAATGTTTATTAATTAGAGCTTTGTAAAATGTAAGTATGTGGGTTGAATATTTTACTCTTGGCATTATTTATCTTCTGGTTTTACAATGACAGGTTTATTGGGGGTTTTAATGCACGTTTGGATAATTGTTGAGTTTTATCTGCACGCTTTTACTACAGGGTGGTCATCAGCACAATCTCACAGGCTTGAAAGCAGCAGATCTGCTGGCAATTGTGCTGTCTATTATAAATTCACTCTGCAGGGTCAACCTGGAGCTTTAATGCAACAGGAAGAACATAAAAGAAGTGCATATTTGTGTCACAGGTGGTAGAACACGGCATGATTTGTACATTTGAAGAACTGTCCCATGTGCAAGTGGGAATTGCTGCAGTTTTAGAGGAAGCATCCCAAATTCCATTTATGAAACGTCTGTGTAATCTTATTAAGTGACTAATAGAGCCAAAATTAAAAGGATACATACACACATGTATTACATATATATATAATTTCTGAAATGTTCTGATTTTAAGGCATCTCAGCATCTGAGGGGCTGCAGTGCCTCTTTGCAACAGGGTGAGGGCCTCAGCTCTGTGTGTCTGGGTGTTCAACAGATCTGAAACTCTGCTGGCTGCTTTTGCTGCTGTTTTCTTCTAAACAAGTCAAAAAGTATAAAATTAAGTAGAAAAATATTAGGCTGTGTTAAAACTCTAAGCAAAGTCCTGGCAAATCCAGTTGGGGTTTCACTGGGGAAATGGTGGGTGATGTCTGTGTGTGAGTAACTTCAGCTGGAATCTGCAGTGGGAGATCAGCACTGGCATAATATTTTGTCTGTGGTGTCTTTTTCTTTTTTAAAGCTAGTGCTCAAATACTTGAAACATCAAAGTCTTCCCTTCTACACATTATTCATTCCTGCAAGTGTCTCATATCATGCAGTAGGATGATCAGAAAGGTATGTCTCTTTAGAAATGGTAAATCAATCCTGTCCTTTTGGAAAAGTGGTTGGGAATGATTTTATGGTTATTAACTTGAATTCAATATTTTTTTTTCAACCTAGGCTTTTTAAAATTCAAAGAACTTTCAAGAAACTTTTTAATCATCCTCTTCTTGGCTTTTCTCAAAAGTAAAATCTTACTTTTTTTGTTTCAGCAGCCAGTTCCTTCATCTCATTTAAAATGAAACTCAACATAAAACCCCTCATAGAACATTGAAACTCACTGGTTATCTAAGTATGTACCCACCACACTTGGGCTCTGCTGTAGGGATGGCACTTCCACGTGGTCTCTTTTAATACATTTTTCTGAGCACTTTTTGTGAAAACTCAACTTGAGAACTGTCCAGATGATGGTGGGTAGGTTGATCAAACTCAGTTGTACAATCTACAGATTTCAGTAGCTGGCTAAAAAAAAAAAATGTATATTGGTTGAGGTTTGTAGCTCCAAATGAACTGGGTGAGATTGACTTGGAGTCTGCTGCCTTGAGGAGCTGCATGATAGGCTCTGTACATCATGGCTGTAAGACTGATGCTTTGCTAGAGTTCTTTTCAAAATGTTTTAGTTCCCTGTTGTTTCAAGTGCATTTTTCTGTCTCATAGCTCAGTAGCTAAGTAGAACAGGATTTTAAATGCAGAAGCAGCTGAAGTTTTCCTCTGTATCACATGCTCATGCCAAGATGGAGCATTCTGCAGTAACCAAGAGTTAACAGAAGCAAATATAAATATTGGAAGGCCAACGCTGCACAAGACCAAGCACAGCTTCCAGAAGAGCCTCAGCCAACAGCAAGGTTTGGTTTTACATGCTGCTGTTACCATTATAGCCTCAGCTCTTTGACAGCCCAGTAGCAGCTCAGAAGTGCCCCAAGGCAATAAACCATCTCTGTTGCTTTCAGGGAGATGCTTGTGGCAGATGGGTATTTCAGAGTGCTGCCTGGCTTTTCAGAGTCTCTACCTCTGGCTGTTTGACACCACCTTCATGTGCAGCCAGCTGTCCTTCATCCAGGTGTTCCCTTTGGCTGAGCACAGGGGGAGCACAGGGATGGGGAGTGGGATCACCTGAGGGCTGCCATGTGAATGCACGGGGTCATGGTGTGCCTTTACAGCATCTTCCTGATCCATCTTCAATAATGAATGGAAATAGGAGATGAATACGAGTGAAAATCAGTGAGAGAGAGAAACTGGATTTGTGGTTTGGAATGGAATCCCAGCATTGCCTCTGGCTTGACCCATTGATTGGGAGCAGCCACCAATGCCTTCCTATGATCTCTATTTGCAGGATGGATCAGCCATCAGAGGTGATTCCTATGAGTTCAGCTAAAGCATTTTCACTGAAATCCAGCTGTTATATATATTGATTTTGATCAAATTTTCTTTTGGCAACGTCTTTTCTGTGGGAATTAAAATTGGAACTTCCTTTTGGGCAGGAAACAGCAGCTTCAGCTCAAGCGCTGTTTGCGTAAAAATATTACAGTGCCTTTTTTGTTTGGTTCCAAGGAAAAAATAAAATATATCATTTGATCATGAAATTTGTCCAGAAACACTTCTGCTGTCCTTCAGTCAGCTCTGGTATCTCTTTTGCAACTTTGCTTTGAGTTGTCTGAAGGAACAACAGAGAGCTACATGAGCTAGCTATTATTTGAGTGATATTGAGTGAGTTTTCAGCCATGTGAACACAGTCTGTGGTGTGTACAGAAGAATATGAGAATATTTTAAGCTGACCATTTAAGAAATTTACTTAGGTCAAAAAGTGGTTTCCTTCAGCTAAGCCAGTCATGGATGAAATCATGTCTGTGAAAGCCAGTTTAAAACTGCAGTGGTGCAAAAAATCCTCATCAAAACTTGGTAAATTCTCTGAGAATGCTGAAGGTGTTTTACAAGCCTTGGGACAAGCTATAAACTCATGTCAGAATCTAATCTGAATTCTTGTGGCCAGCTTGTGAACTTGGAGTTTATAATGGAAATAGGGATGTAACAGATTCTTAACCATATCAAGACCAGCAGGTGTTGCTATAATATATTAAATGCTGTGGAGACATCAAATAAGCTGCACTTGAGCATTAGTTCAATATTTTCTTAAACCAAATGGTTATATGCTAGGAAAATGTAATTCTGTGAGTGATTTGCAATAAGAATACTACTGAAATAACCAAAGCACTGGAAAATTTCAGATTCTGAGCTGCTTCTGCTGAGTGACTAAGAGTTTTGCTACAGCTTGAGTGAAAGATCTCATCCTGTACCCAGGCATTATTTGTGTTTAAGAATCCAGTAATGTAGGAAATAACTAAATCCTGTACATACTTCCATACTTGGAAGAGATGACACTGCAGAAACTTGTGGCATCTTCTTCC
Organism: Geospiza fortis; assembly: GCF_000277835.1. NCBI lineage: Eukaryota > Metazoa > Chordata > Aves > Passeriformes > Thraupidae > Geospiza > Geospiza fortis. The sequence continues at coordinate 1,584,669 of NW_005054330.1, read as the reverse complement.
AGGGATAAGATGAGATGATAGTGAAACTCCAGTTTAGGTTTTTTCTGCTCCGCACAGGTCTCACTGGTGATCCTCAAAAGACCAGGTGAGAAGAGAATTCCTCTAGGACAGAAACACATCTTCTCCAAGAAACTGCACCCTCAGGGGCCTTGCAGAAGGTGAGCAGCAGGAGGAGAATTTGGAAGCAGGACCAGCAGTGGAGAATTTATATCTCAGGAAACCCTGAGCAGGACTTGCCAAGTTTCAATGAGCTTGGGGAGGTTGTAACCTTTGCTAGATTTTGAGTTGGCAGGTCCTGAAACCAAGAAGGAAGGATTGAAAGGAGAAAAATTCCCAGCACCAGGATATATCCTATGGTATGCAACCCTCTAAGTGAGATGGGCATATCTTTTTATGTAAAAGGAGGATCACTGTGAACATGAATGGAGAAACTGTTGAAAGGGCATTTTTAATGTCCATAGGTATTGAGATTGAAGAGTTAATGGTTTTGACCTGAGAGATTATCAATTTAGACTAGATATAAAGAATAAATATTTTCTGACAAGGGTGGTAAAATGCTGTCATAAGTCGCCCAGAGAGGTGGTGGATGCCCCATCCCTGCAAACATTTGAGGTCAGCTCAGACAGGGCTCTGAGCAACCTGATCGTGCTGAAGATGTCCCTGGTCATTACAGGGGGCTTGGAGCAGATGGGCTTTTAAACATTTCTGCCAACCTAAACTATTCTATGAGTCTTTATTTCTATGGATGCTTGGCAAGAACTTCTCTTGCCTGTGCATGTGGTCCCAACCGTGTCATTTCCATGCAGGGTCCCAAGCCAGAGCCGTACTCGGGCTGCGAGAAACCCACGGAGCTGAGTGCGTTACCAGCTCTCCCTCTTGCTGGGGAGCGTGCGAACTTATTTCATCTCTTCTCCACCGCTGAGCCGGGTGGGGCATCACCTCCCCTCGGGGGCTGCACCGCAGCCAAGGACACCTTGGTCCTGCTGCCCGAGGGCAGGACGAGCTCTCTCAGGGGGGGCAGCGGTGATAAGATGGCCCCTGGCGCGTTCGGCGGGGCCCTGGGCAGGGCGCGGAGCGGGGCGGGCGCGGCTCCGCCGTGTGCATGTAGATGAGATCCCCCGGAGCACGTCACTGCGCACCGGCGCTCTGCGTTCGGGGCGGCGGACAGCGAGCGAGGGCGGGCGGGC
>NW_005054330.1:1579015-1583126 GCF_000277835.1 Geospiza fortis | reverse complement strand
CGGTGGCACGGAAAATCAAAACTTTGTTGACGGTGAACATCTTGGTCTTCGTGGGCATCATCCTCTTCTCCGTGTACTGCAGGATCCAGGACCGCTCCCAGGAGCTGGTGCAGATCGTCCGGAGCGCGGACCGCCGGGCCAGGAGCCGCGGCGCCAAGGTGGGCAGCCTGGCCGACAGGGAGTCCATCCTGCAGCGCCTGGACCACCTGGAGGAAGTGGTCTACAACCAGCTCAATGGTACGAGGGGCGGGGAGGGGATGTCCTGTGCCCCGGGAGGGTGCTGCAGCATGGGCAAGAGCACCCAAGTGTCCCCCCGCTGGGGAGGGGAGCCCGGGCACCGATCGCACCGACCCCAGCGCTGAAGTGCTGAAAACCGAGGGCAAGAGGTGATGCAGGGTTTGCTGGAGGGGTTTGTCGAGCCTCCCACCACCATCCTGCCTCTCTGCCAACTCTTGGTCCAAAGTCAGGACTTCCTCAATAGATGCAAAGTTCAGGATGCTGCAGTTCAGGGCTTTCAGGATCAGAGGAAGTCCCTACAAACTGTACCAGGTTTTATAGTTTGTCTGGATGTATTAAGTGTGCATAGGAAGTTGTTTGTATAGCAAATACAGCGTTAGATTATAGCTGGGAGTCATATTCTTGGTTTCAGAGCTACTTAAAAAACATTCTGCTGAGTTCTTACATTGTGCACTATTAATGGTCTGTTTAAACATAGCACCCATATGTTTCCTTAATGATTTTGCCATTTAAATTTGTTATTGTCATTGATGAGGAGGGGAAGCATCCACCAGTTCTTTTTATGACTTACCATTCTAACTCACCAGCCTTGAAAAATATTGCTAGGTAAGCAAAGAACCCTTCCATGGTAGTTAAAACAGGCTAAGCCATCAAAGTTGTTATAGGACAGATAACATTTCATATAGAAACTAATTCTTCAAAATGACTGCATTTATATTTGCGTGGATTTGTAAAGTTCTAAGTGTGAGACATCAAAGAATTAAGTAAGTGATTAAATACAGCAGTGTTTTGGACAAGAAAAGGCTGAAGGAGTGAACTTTGCATGAGATTCTGATATAAAAGTAACATTTAGTGTTTCACAGCAAATAAAATGTTCAGTGTAAATATGTTTAATATATGCTTCTAGGCTGCTTGAGGAAACCTTACTTGTAACATTGATTTAAGAAAGGCTACTGTAGCCTCAAAATGCAGACAAATAGGAGGGTTTGCATAAGGTATGTTTCCTATTACTACTTTGTGAATGAATGTATAAATCTAAGTTAGGCTGGTATGGTAATATGCAGTTTGTGCTACCAAGTGTTAGGGAACCCCCTCACACTCTCCTCTGGATGAACAGGGCAGACAGAGGGGGAATGTGGAGTGGAGAGTTTGTCCCAAACCCACACATTCAGGAGTTAGAGGGAAAGTGTCAACAGCTGTGTTTTCTGACCATATTTTGGAACAGTTTTGGAGAATGTAGGATTTAAGAGGAAAATCGTTCTCGTGAATTCCACCAAACCACGAAGTTCCCAAACTAAATTAGATATATCCATTACAGCTCAATGAATGGCTTTTTTTTTTTTGCCCAAATAGATTTGTTCTTGGTGTTCTTCATAGGGGAGACTTTGGGAAGGATTTCCCTGTTCTGTGTTCATCTCAGCACAGCATCCCCTGGAGAATCAACAGAGTCCTCACCGTGCTAGGCAGGCACCATTGCATCAATGACTGGAAGTTCTCTGTGAAGCATGCCTCTTTCTTGGGAACTGTTTTCTTCACCTTCTTTAATTCCATTTATTGGATATGGATCTTCATGATGAAATTACTTGAACTTAGTGTTACGTTGCTTCTTCAAGTCATATCAAACACTGCAGGCGGTTTTCTTTTCGTAGAAGTTCTTACACAGGAAAATACAGAAAGTTTTTCAAGCTGAACTGTTCAAATTTCCTGTTTATTTACCCTTATTTTTTCTCTGATGTGATTGTTGAGTTTCTTATTATTACACAGTGGTACATTAACATAGATTAATTCTGAAAAAGATACTTTTCCCCCCCATCATGTTTCAACAAAAAGTCCTAACAAATTAAGAGATGCTCCACTGAAATCATCAGAGCTGCATTGCTGTAAGTGAAATCAGGACCAAGCCTCTGTGTTTGGGTTTAGCTGGCTGCTGTTCTGATTGTAATGCCATGACTCATTATTTGTGTCATTAATGGGCATCAGTGGGATCCAGGGGAGCCTGTGTGGCAGGGCTGTGCTGTGTCACACAGCAGGGCTGCTGTGGCACAAGCACTCTGTGCTCTGCAGCTCTGCAGCTGCACTCAGGCTTGAGTCAGGTTTCTCAGCCCTGCCTGATCACAAGGTTAGAGAGCTGACTGAGGCTGTCCTGGATGTCACTTTTTCATGAGGTGGGTCAAAGTCTCTTCTATGTGGAGAGACAGACACAGGTAGACAGGTTTTATTCAGGAGGAATATGAGTTCCTTGCATACCCAGAGCCCCTCCAAGCTCCAGGAGGCTGAGTCCAGCTCAATGCTATCAATGCAGCAGGTCAGCCCAGCCCAGTATTTGAATTTTCTGCTCTTCATCCTTTCTCTTTGAGATCAGCAAATTTAGAGCTACCTATTAAGTATATTTTTGGTAATATCTCAGTGTTCTTTTATTTTATTTTTCTCTTCTATTCAGATGAGACCTGAACTCGTAAAACTTGCCTGGATTTTCTAGGGACTCTGTTGATGATCCAGAGCAATAAAAAGCCACTCTGAGAGAGACCAGCCTTGCAGCTGCACAGAATTTTGTTTCTGTCACACATATTTGTTTACATACAATCAAGGAAATGTTATTTAGAAGTGTGTACCTTCTGCAAGGAAAAGAAACACAGGCAGTAACGTTATAAATGTGTAAAGAGGCAACCCAAAACTGATCACTTGAGAACTCATTAACTTTTCAGTCTGAATGAAATCAGTGAGTGCAGTGCCTGTGGAGGTGTGTGCAGAACGCAGAGGACCATGGATGAAAGTCAGGAGAAAGCTGGTCCTTGCCATTATCTTTGGCAGAACAGGAGTTTTTAGAACAGGATGAATGAGAATTGCCATGATTCCCTGCAGAGTCGTGCAGACATCCACCCAAACAATAGTTTTCATTTGGCTCGTGCTCTGGTTTTTTATCAACTTGGGAAAAATAGTATTTCTGAAAGCTTTCTTTTCCCTCAGCTGCTGCTGGGTTTGGTGGAAGCAAATGAACAGAGCATGTAAAGGGAAAGGAAAGCAATGAAACATGTCAGTGGAATTTTCTTGGTGAGACTTTGTATTACCTCCTGGTGTTTGACCTTGGGTACAATGTTTATTTTGAAAAACAGAGTTATTATAGACCTAGTTGAGCAATCTATATATATTCTTTTTTATTATTTTTGCTATGGTATTGCTATTGATGAATATATTTTTTTGTCATTCAGCACAGAACTCATACCAGCTAGACTTGGTGGCAATTCATTAAATGTCATAATGATAACACCTTCATATTTTTTTCCTTTGCCTTTACTTTTTTGTAAAGGAGAAAAATTAAAAAATTATTGAATTGACTGGATTTTTTCCTCTAATCAGTTTTGCATCTAAGTCTGTTGCTAATGATTCACCATAGAGGATAAAGAATTTTTGATGCCCCAAGTAGAGCATAACCTTTCATGCCAAAAGCAATTGAAGGTCAGACTACAATTTCAGTCTAATTGCCTTTTTCCCTTTTCACTGTCTCTTTCCAGTAATACACAACAATCAATACAGCATGTAATTTGATTTCATTCAATCTGCAAAGATTTAGAGAGCTTTCATCTTCTCATTATGTATTCTCACATCATGTCTTCCTACCCATGTCTTCTACACTAGACCCCTTTGACCTGTTCTATTTTAGATGTAGAGGGATGAGCTGGGAGTTTTCCCTTGAATTTGACAGGTTATCATTTGTTGCACATCATAATTTGATTTTGGTCTCTTTGGGAAGATTAAATGCAATAGCAATTTCCAGTGTGATAAATGGGGTTTACATTACATATGCATTTCATGGAGGGGGCTGGGGGGAAAAAAGTGGACAATTCACATAATTGCAGCACAGAGGCTTCAAATG
>NW_005054330.1:1565490-1578973 GCF_000277835.1 Geospiza fortis | reverse complement strand
CCTGATTTTTAGAGTGCACTGGAAGCTAAGTGATTGCATTTAAAATTCAGCCTGGCAATCTGCATAGGTAAAAGTTACAGTAGTATTTTTGAAAGGGCAGTTTATTCTTCATAAGCTCTGAACTGGTTGAAAATGGGTCCAGATTTCCACGTTTGAAAGTAATGGTTGGAAACAGGCAACAAGAGAATCATGTGAATGTCCACATCACATGTCCACATTGTCAAAAAGAAGTTTTTACAGCTGGCAGCTCTCAGCTGAAGAACAGTTCCTTGGCAGAGGAGAGAGGTAAAGCCACACATGCACAGGGCACATTTAGTGTGACTGCAGCCTTGAACCAATGAAACTGCACCTTCTCATACCCACACATTTTATAACTATTTCTATTTTGTGTGTTTATGGTCTGCTGCTAACATACATCTGGCAAAATTAGCACCTAAACATCTCCAGAAATACCAGGTCACTTGTGGGCTCTGCTCTTCTGCTCTCAGCCATGTGGTTTCCTTCTGATGATGGGATTTTCTTCACTTGGTCTCATTTTGGGGGCATTTTTAAAGAAGAGCAAAGTTGGTTTTCATGAAGGCAGGAGGGAAAAATGCTGACTTTTTTTTTTTCTTTTTTTTTTTTTTTAAGTTAGGCTGCCATTTCTTGGTTTACTACACAGTGTTTTCTATAGTGCTGGGTCATTTTCTCAAGCTTGGGTAAGTCACCACTGACTTACCCAATGCAGGCCTGACCTTCTGTATTGCAAAGTGATGGTCAAGTCCAACAAACTAATTTCCCCATCACATTTGTTTTGGTTGTGTTAGTATTGATTTATGCAGCTGAGGGAACTCACAATCAGTGCTTTCAGGAAGGTCAAGGTTTTATTCCCCAAAACAACAGAAGGAAAACATAATGAGCCAATATTTGGATAGCCCCTATATAAATATAAGGTAATATCTGAATAGAATTACTCTATTTAGGCACTTTAGGAAGAGAAAAGTTCTAAAAGTTTAGTTAAAAAAGAGGGCAGCTCTCTTTTGTAAAACAGACAAAATTGCACTCAGCTCTGAAAAATATTGACAAATGCAAAAAAATATGTCTCAATTCCAGCAGCACATCAGTGATTTTAAAGTCTTTCCCTCTACTCTGTGTTTCATACAGTGGTAACTATTTTTTATGTAATGTTTCTGCTTTTTTGCCTTTGTAGCTGGGAAGAAAGCGTATTTTGACAGGAAAAAAAAATCAGGTGGTAATTTTATCATTGACTCATTTGTGTGGAACTTGAATCATTTGTACCATATGAGATTAAAAGCAATGTTTACAGAGGCAGAAAGGAAACCTTTGCCTGGTGTTGGTTTTGTTGCCTTTTCAGCTGCATTCTGGTTCAGTATCTTTCTATTACTTTGCACATTTAGCTGGAATTGGAAAAGCAAATATGGGTCTGTCATGTTCCCAGAGAGGAGCTGCAGTGTGGTGGCTGCACACCTACAGCCCCTGCACAGGTTTAGAGGATTAGAAAACCTGGCTTTAAATTTATACCCTTGATGGAGAGAGGTGAAGCTGGTTTTTGAGTTTAGGGAGTTTTACTGTTTGTTTGTTTGATCTTTTAGTAAATAAAGGCAGGTAGCAGTTGAACCAGGAGCATCGTTTTGGAATGAGGTTCCAGACACTGAATGTATGGCATTTATCCAAGGAAATACTAAGATTCATGAAAGGAAGGAAAATAAATGAGTCATGTTTAACAAATCTGCCTTTTTTTTTAATGCTCCTCTCTAACTTTACTAATGGGCACTCAGTTTCTCTTTCTCAGCATACTTGGCATGCTTTTAAATTATTGTTGTTGTTTGTGGGGTTTCTCTTGGTAGTCATTACCATCGTTTGGTTTAAACCAACACACTGAAGGACAGAAAAAGGAAAAAGTAGAAAATAAAAAGAGCCTGTGATGTTCTGGATAACAGGAAGGAAGAGAGCCAGTGACAGCAGAGCAGCTTCCAACCTTGAGGGAGTCCTATTGATCAAAACTGTCCTCTGAAATAAGACACCTCCAGTTCCTGAGAGAGAAAGCCAGAGAAACCCTCCCAGTGACCCAAAGTCATCTTCTCCCGAGAGCACAGAGCTAAACCAGCCAAATGCTAATTGGATGTGTCTGCTTTTCCTAAAACTCATAGCTGTGGTGCCATGGAAATGGCTGTGAATATCTGAAAGCTTCAGAGGTGGAGGCAAAACCCATTTCTAGGACAGCAGGGCGGGTGCAAACAGATTGAAAACTGTCTTTCTGCCCTAGAGCTCCTATCCTTTCAGGTGTTCTGGAATATCCAGGTTCTCCAGACAGTTTTGAAGACAAGATACAGCACAACTGGCACTGACTGCTTACTCAGCAAGTCCTGTAGGAGATTAAAAGAGAGTAAGGCCATCTCCTGAGCCAAGATTTCTTGACTTACTCGAAGGCAGCAATGATTCAACTTGGTCTAGGGCCCTCTGATTTAGCTGGGGTTATTTTGAGTTTAAACACAAGGTAGTGCTGCTGGGGATAAAGGTGACAACCTTGGTGCTGTCGGTTATTTCTCATTTGATCTGTTGGGCTTTCAAATTCTTATTTCTTGAAGTGACATCACACCCATGATCTGGTGTAGGTCCAGATGAAGCAAGCTGTGATATCCATATCTGTAGATATCCAAGGAAGTGGGATTTTGGAGCTGAGCTCTGCTCTCTTATCCCTCTGGTTTGATGCTCTCCTCCCACAGTGAGGAAGGGGACTTTGCTTTCTGCAGTTCCTCACACTAACCTTTATTCCATCTGGTTTAGCTCAGTTGGACTCCTTGCTGTGCACAGAAAGAGCCCCGCAGCACATTTTGTGGGAAATCCAGTGGAATGGGTGTTCCAGAGGAGCTCCCACACCATTCCCTGCCCCTCTTACTGCACTTGTCAGGCCTTTTCATCTCTGAATAATTCTGTGTTTGTGTTTAATTTACTTGGATGACTTGTTCTGAGGGATCTTCTCACAAACCAAGGATGAGCCTGGGGCCATGAATTGTTTTGTATCTGTTGAGGGCAAAATGCAGCAGAAATGGGCTGGTCTTGAGAATCCCTGACAAATGGTAAAAGGCCTAATTTTTTGTTGATTTTTTTTCCCATCAAATGTGTCCTTGATTACTGGCTCTGAAGGAGAGTCTGAGGGCAGCAGCAGGGTAGGGAGCTGAGGAGACAATAGAGTGATTCTGCTTTGTCATCATGCGCAGTGTGGACGCAGAGTTCTCTTGGGGGCTGAAGAGTTGTTGAAGTAAATGAGCAAAAGGTTTTTGGAGAAGGTGAGAATATAGATTTCTGAATATCTTAAGCCTTGTATCACCTCCCATGGAGCCATTCTCTAGAAGCACTTTCACTTGCCACCGGTCTGATTTATAATTTTAATACATGAGCTGTAATTTGCATGTCATCCTGGGAGAGTGGGCAATGATGAAGAAAACTAAACCAAGGAAAAGGTTTTTAAAAGAGCTTCTGTTTTAGTAGCTTTCTGCTACTTAAAAATGGCTCTGTCAGGCAGAGATTATGCATGCCAGAGTACTACAGGAGAGTGTTACCTGTTTCACAGCACAATGTTTGGAATCCCAGTGTCTGGAATCACATTTGAATAACCCAGATTTGGTGGGTGAGGATGCAAAGGAACTTGCTTGGAATTCTTTAGTGTTCATTTCTCCAGTCTCAACCTCCTGAATGTTTGGAATCCCAGTGTCTGGAATCCCATTTGAATAACCCAGATTTGGTGGATGAGGATGCAAAGGACCTTCCTTGGCTTCTGGGATTCTTTAGTGTGCATTGGTTCCCATCTCAGCTTCCTAGGCTGCAGGTTAGAGCAACAAGCCCAAGAGGCTGCTGCAAGAGCAGGCTCTGCCCTGGGCTGAGCAGCCCCTGGCCCAAGCCTTGCTCTCCCCCAGCAGGCTCCTGACACCTCCTGCCCCTGTGCAAAGCCAAGACAGCCCTGTGGAAAGGAACTGTGTTATCTGTGCGTCACAGGAGTGACAGCACAGAGCTGGCTGGTCTCTCTGTGGTCCCAGTGTGTAGCTGGATTTCGTTCCTGTTGAAGTTGCCACGTCTGTGGTTGAGTCAGCGCTCACATTCAGCTGGGAATCCAAGCCAGGTGCAAAAGTGGCACTGCTTTCTAAGCAGAGTGCAGATGCTGCCAGCCCTGCTGTGGCAGTGTGGGGCTGACAGACACTGCTGCCTGCATGGGGTGACTGCCTCAAGCAGGATTTTATCACTGCAGCAATGATTCAAATTCTCCTCCGCTTACCCGTGCACTTAGTCCTGTAGAAATCAGTTGCCTAAATGAATCTTTGCTATTGATCCAGAGGCATCAGCACAGTCAGTAGTTATCAGTACAGTAACTCCAGTAGTAAATTTGGCCAAGTGAAGGCATTTTTGCCACAGGATGAGGAGTAGGTTTGGTAGTCATGATGATGTCTATGTAGTTCAAAGGATGAAGCCTTGCTGTGTGCCTGCACTGCTTCAGACAGGTTGAGAACAGGGCCCTTCCTCCTGGGAGGTTTTGGAAGGATTCCTCTTTCTAGTAGAGATCTGGTGAACTTTGTTTTGGTTTTTTTTTTTTTTGTCTCTGACTCCTAATCCTGGGGGCTCTTGTTGCTTCTGTATTTGTGCTGTTTGGCTCCAGTCTGCATTTTGCAAAAAGAACTTCTCAGACCAGGTCAGATGAGCGCTTCATGGTGGCTGTACTGCCCGTGGTACTGCAGGACCATTTGCACAGGAAAAGGGGGTTTGTTGCACAGGATTTTGTTTCTCTTGGACGATATCCATGAAGACAGCTGGAAAGCCCTTTCCTGCAATGCTGGGGAAGTTTGCTGCTTCTTCTTTTTTTTAATTTTTTTTCCCCTCTAGCATTTTTGGTGGGGTGGTAGGGTTAATTGGTTGTTTTTCATTTGGATTTTTTATGCTGGTTTTGTATTTTATTTGGCAATGGGGCCTTACTGCCCTTTTAGAAATTGAGTTTATTTTTTTCTACAGCTCTCATATGCCTCTAGGATGAACAGCTTTTGTAAATAAAAATGTATTTTTTGTTATATTAACTCATTTTCAAGCAAGCCTTGTGTTGTAGCAAAGATTGGTGGTATTCTTTCCTGTGCATGCTGAACTGAAGGCAGTGATAAGACTAAAAATATCCCCAATTGAAATAGCATTGTATAACCCAAAGGTTAGTTTTCCTCAGGGTGAAAATTTGCAGTTGCTCTATGGGCTCCTTGTAAGACAGATTCCTGGTCATGCAGCCATGTGTAAAACGAGGCTACTGATAGCTGCAAAGTTCTGTATCTGCAAAACTCAGCCCCACTGGTGGCTGCCAGGAGCAGAATTGAGCTGGTGGCCAATGCTGGCACCCATGGCTCTGCTGTGAGCTGGGGGTGAGTGCTGGCTGTGCTACCAGAGCAGGGACCAGGCACTGTTCACACCTCTAACAGGAAAAACAGATTTTCCAGCCCAGAGCTGTTAATGCTAAAACCTGCTGATGGATTGCAGGTGGCTTCTTGTAACAGATGGGAGTGGGGCATGAGGGGAGAGAGAGCTGAGCATGCTGGAGATATTACACAGCCTAATGCCGAGCTGCCCAGCTGCTGGAAGAGTTAATGCTTTCAATTTTCATGTTTGGGGTGGAAAAATGGGTGGTTGGGTGGTTTAGGCATGAGCCTGTGCTAGCCTTGGTTATGGAAACCACTTTTTTTTTTTTTTGGTTGTTCTGTTACAAAATTTGTGTGTTGTCTGGAGAGTCCCCTGTGGATTTAGGCTGCTGAATTTCCAAAACCATCACAGGGATGTGGGCAGCCAAATTCTCCACTGGAGCCACCTTTCTTCCAGGTGGCCAGTTGTTTCTACCACTCTTTAATGAACTTTTACATCTGCCAGAAGTTGCAACTTTCTCAGGAGTTGAAAAATGTCTTTTGTTTATTCACTGCGAGTATCACAAGGAGCAGTGAAAATGCTTGCAGTATTAATTATAAATGTCACATATTTCTTCAATTTAACACTTGGCAAACTCACTCAACACATCCTTCGTGGGGTGCTCCTTTAAAAGGCACAGACGTGACCATGGCAGCACCTGCACTGAACATTTCACCCTCAGCTATTCCTGCTCTGAATACACAAACCCAATAATCTTTGGTTTTAGACCTGTGCCAGCATGATGCTCCTCCTGAAATAGATCCATCTGGCTCGATGCGTTTCCATTCAACAGAAAATTAATTCCGGAAGGGAAGTGCCTTTTATAATGCCTGTATCCAGTGGGGTTGTATGCAAAACCTTCTGCTTCCTGAAAGAGGCAGCTGGGTATGGGTCCCATATTCACAGCTACATTCCCATTCCAGGCCCACATAACTCAGAGCCAGGCTGCAGAGAGCCCTCTCAGATGAGATCATGGAGGGAAGAATTTCTTCTGTGATTCATTCTGAACCTGATCTGCCTAATAACAGGATTCTTTGTCTCCCTCTTTCTGTCACTCATTAAAAAGTTCACAAAGTGAGAATTTCCAGTGCTTCTTTGCACAATGAGAAGAGTGAACAAAAGATGTGCATAAATGGAGGAGAAATATTTATGAGGGAACAAAGAGCTGGCCCTGACTTTGAAGCTGGGATGGAGCAGCCCAGCGTGCCAAGGGCCACGGGCTGAGGGATGCAGCCCTCAGAGAAGGAGATGAGCATTGCAGAAGGATTTTTGCATATGCTACAGGACTACTTGTTTAAGCATCTCTCAGCCTTTAATCAGCCTGACAAGAAGCTGGAGCACAAATAGAGTTGAAGAGACACAGTGGAGCCTGTGGAAGAATGAGGCCAGTGTGAAATTTGCCTTGTTAAAGTCGATGGAAGTGCTCATGGGGTGAGAGAACTGGGCTCAGGGTTTGTGCCCAACTCATGGCAGAGCTGTTCTGGCCCTAAGGAGAGGTGGAGCTCCCCATGGCAGCACCAATGGTATTGTGATATTGTTAATCCATGGTGTGTTTAACAGGTCAGTCTGGACCAGCCATATCACAGTCTGACAATGCATTTTAACTTGGAGTGTTGATGATTATTGTGGACCAGAAGAGAAAAGCTCCTGTGTGGATTCCTTATGGCACTGAGTAGCAAAGTCAGAACCAGGCCCAGAGGACAGGACAGCTCATGCAGGATCAGCACCAATTAGACATGACTAGGCTGAGACACACTGCACTGTCATAAAACAAAATGATATTTCAGGATGGAAATTCATTTTAGAAGCAGAAATCAGTGTATGATCTTCTGGTTTTGTCCCTGAGCTGGAGGAAGATGCCTCTAATCTGTTTGATGGGTGATATTGCATGCCTGTGGCTCCTCAGTGCCTCAGCATATGGTTGTGAAACTAGAGGTTGATTATTTTCAAAAGTATTTTGACAGATACTGAACTGACGGATTCCCTGTTAAAAAGAGAGAGAGAGAGAGGTTTTGTTTGCTCCTCTGCTCAGGAGGCTTTGTGAGTTTTAGGATGATACCTTGCTTTATATTCCTTTCCAAGGTGGGGAGGGAAAAGCACTCCTACCATAAGAAATCAGAAGGATTCATTTTTTTATTAATTCCAGGGAAAACAGGCAGAGCTGCATGGAGTGGTGTGTCCAGCTGTCAGGGTGCCTCACCTCCAAGCCTGTGTTCTCCCTTTCCAAGGGTAGCAGTGCTAATCCAGTGACTCAGGCATTTCCATGTGAGTTTTCTGTAATGTGGAAAAGTAGTTTTAAATGGGATCCTCATTATTTCATTAGGAATCCCCTAATCTGTGACCAGAAAACACACTTTTATCACTTACCCTGGTTCTCGTCATTGCCACTAACCCCTGACAATATGTAGAGTGTGTGAGCTCTCAGAAACTGGAACTGGGGACAGAAGGGGTCAAGAAAATATTTTAAGCTGCTGAAATCCAAGTCCCAGACCCAGGAGACCTGGCCTTCATTTCCAGAGGGGCTGTGCTGGGCTCTTTATCTGTGGTTACAGCTCATCTCTCTGCTCCCCTGATCCCCTCTCCTTATCTGTGTCCTCAGGTTAAATTTGTGTTATTGTTAATTAGTGGTGTATATAACAGCCAGGCATCCAACAGACCTGGACACCCAGTAATTAACACATTTAGTCCTAAAAATATGTGTTCACTTCCTTGAACAGCTAAACCAAGAAAACTCAATTTCTTGTTGGTTGGCAACCCACAAGTGAATTCTTGGGTGGTCTCTAAGAGCTCCAACAGGTCTCTTGTGTTTGATCTTTCACCAAACCTCTTCTCTCAGTAGGAACATTTTAATGGCACTTTCTTCCCAGATGTCAGCTTCTGTGACACTCACAGAAATGCAATTTTTGGAGACCTCTGACTGTCTGCCAAGCTTTGGCTGAAGTTAGAAGCAGTCCTTGAAATCTAACAAGCAGAGAGTAGGGAGAGTGTGGAGAGGGAAGCAGACTGATAGACAAATGGAGACAGCATGATCCCACAAAATGGTTTTTCTTAGCAAAACCAAGCTAAAAATCATATTGGTGACAAATGGGATTTTTAGTTATTTAAACACAATCATGAAAATTAAGTTCTGAGCTTTTAAAGCTCAGATGTCCACATGGAACTTCTTTGCTTGCTCTGTTAATTGGCAATATGTTAGCACAAGCATTTTCTTCTCTACTTTCCTGCTTATTTCAGTTAATAACTACAGCAGCGTGACATTTCCCTGACACTACACCAGTACTGCAGGAGAGCCTGCCTTATTTTCATCGGGATCCCTGTAGCCTGTCTCAGGGCCTTTCAGTAGAGTGAATAATTAAATTATGAGCGAGCAGAGCAGCAGTCCCAGTGCTCTGTGCTCGGCAGTGTGACACACATCCTGCTGCTCATCCCATCCCATCCCATCCCATCCCATCCCATCCCATCCCATCCCATCCCATCCCATCCCATCCCAGGGCTCTGCCCTGCCTTTCCCTGGCCCCACTTGGTGCTGAAAAGCTCTTGCTGCTAAGGAGCAATGTGGGTGTGACCTGAAGTTTAAGCGTGACCGCAGAGCGCGTCGGCTTTGTGTCCTTGAGGAGTGATGAGCCCGAGCTGTAAACTCAGAACTCGGGTTCCTGAAATTCAAATTTTGATTCATGCCAGTCTCTCCACTGAAGGATGATCTTCTGCTGTATAAAGACACCTTCTATCACTGTCCTCATTTCTCTTTTTACTGTGTAATTTAACACCTCGTAATGTAGTTGTAAGTACAAACCGGAGACACATCAGGGGACAGGGACATTCATTCTTTCATGGAATTTTGGCATAAAGGAGAGGAAAGCTTGAAGAAAAATTGAGTCTCAAAACTTGAGTTTCTTTTTACATTGCCTTGGTGAAAAACAGATAAGCACTCTTGCAGTCAGTGGTATTAGGAAGGTAAATTGAAGAAGGTTGATTCACAACTTCAAAAACTTGGCCACTGTCTTTATATATGATCTGAATTCTATATATGTGTGGTAATTTAAACGTGCTCTGTAGGTATATCAAAGCAGCACATTGTTCCCAAATGCATCCTGTCTTCTCCAAGGCAAGCCCGGGGGTCCTGCTGTGGGTTTGTCAGGGCCCAAATCAGCCCTGGGTCACAGTCAATTCCTACAAATACCCACATGCAATGAAGCCAATCTTGTTAATAATGAATCAGTTATTATAGGAGAGCTGGTTTTTACAGTGCCTGTAATAGGAGATTGTAGCTTTCCCGCTCCTGGAAGTCTGAGTCAATTTATCTTTATATCAACAATAAACCAGAAAGGGCAGAAATCAAAGTAAGCAATGTTTTTATTACCGCTTTTAAATAAAACATTGTGCCAATATTTTTCCCCTAACATTACATCTTTATTTTCTCAAATTTATTGGCAATTGCTATTTATCTTCATTTCTCCTTTCTTTTGCAGAGCTATCTCATCCTTTGATTTGCTTCCCCCAGAGAATGTGGTACCTAATTCTTTTTATTTGTCCTTGATAAATCCCTGATTAATTGTATGTTATAAGCTGTCCATGCAACATCATGTCTTTCATTTCTAAATAGGCTTTCTTTTATGAATATAAAGAGCTAAAGCTTTCCTTTCTAGAGCCAAAACCAAATCCAGACTGAACATTTCCTTTAACAATAGCAAGGCACTTCAAAACCGAGTAAGATTCTCAGCACTGTGGAATCTCCTTCTATTCCCCCTTTGTTAGCAGGAGAGACTCAGACCTTTAGTTGGGCACATCCTCTAGTAGATAGATCTGTTATAAATGTGGCTGTCACTTCATCTCATCAATTAGAAGGACTCTGCAGAATAACTTACTTCATCCATTTTAGCTTCAAATATGCCATCATTTGTTAATTTGTAAGCACTTTTGTTTAGGTGCTGGGTTCAGGATTGTCTTTTTGCTGTTTAAAATGTGTCCTGTATTTGTTTTTGAGCTGACTTGTCCTGCTGGTAGGAAATTAAATCATACACATATTAAGAGGTTGATGGAAGGAGGCATTGCAGCCTGGCATTGACAAGCAAGGCACAGCTGTGGTGTATGTTGACATGAGATAGGAAAATAAAGTGAAGGCAGGAAAGAGGAGGAAAAGCAGAGAGCCAAAAGCCAAGCTCCCTGAGAGGTGTCAAAGATGTGGCTGAGAAAGAAGAATACAAAGACAGGTCAAGAAAAATACACAGATCTACAGATCTGAAATAGACAGTCTGTCAGGAAAACGAGTATGTTTTGAAACCAATGTGCAATGATGCAAAAAAAAAAGGTATGTCACCCTTAGAGAGCTTTTAAGGCAATAGCACACTGAAAGGAAAGGGGAGGAATCAAGGCTCTCTCTGGCTCCTGTGAAAACCAACATCCAAATTAACTGGTTTTCAAGAGATTATGTGGAAGAATTTGAAATCTCTGATCCTCAATAGCAGCTGATGTCTTCTCCCATCTATTCCCAAGGAGAAATGTCTGATGATGAGATGGAGAGGCAGCAGACAGAGAACCAGCCCTGCTCTGACAAACCCAGGGACTTTCTCAGATCACTTCATTCTCTGGTGCCAACAGGAAGAGCAGGCAGTGGCTCTTGGAGCACAGAAGGAGAGCAGTGGCTGCAGCCAGCAGGTCTGTAGTTGTTAACATTGGCTCTTTATTGAGGTTGCATTGCCAGGGGTGAACTCAGTGAGTAATTTCACAGGAGTGGAAAATGGAGATCCACTTTCGAGCACGACGTGACTCTGAGTTCCAGCAGCTCCCGTGTCTGGGTTTAATGCTGCCATCCTCTGCTGTGCAAAATGAGCTGAACAACCAGGAGCTTTTCAGCCATACCAATAGCAAAGTGTTCTATATGACTTTGTTGTTGGGAAAGCTATCTGTGTGATTACGTTAGTTTAATTTAATGGCAGGCTGTTTAGGTAAATGAGCAGGGAGGCATATGAGTGTCTGCAAATAATGTGGAGCATGATTACAAAATGATGCTGCAGGAGATGGGCTTGTCTGGCCCTTGTCAGGGCTCTCCAAACACCCTTGAGCAGGAGAGAAGAATCTTCCTTAACCTTGGACAAAATCCCTCTGAGACAGAAACCTGAGGGTAAACCCTGGGCAGTAATTTGGCAGGTTGGGCAATGTCAGATGGGATAGAGCCTTTGATGAGTTTGGACTTTATTATCAGCACAATAGAGTCTAGAGCAGTATGAACCTGCATAGGACCTGAAATTAGATACATTTTTTATTTGGTTCCTTGTGTTTAAAGATATTTTTTTTTTTTCTTTTGGAGCCTGTGCCTGTGGGATTGACTGTTGTAGTGGAGCTGGTCTGAGAATAGAGCAGTGGGAAACCTCTCATTTAGAATTGTACCAGAAGTCAAAGGGGTGTTTTTAGTGATTAGAGGTGTGCAGTCAGCTCTGTAGGGTCAAGGAAATGTCATTGCATCCAACAGCAGCTTTCCAGCTGTGGCTCCATCCTGCCAGACCTTGGGTCACACCTCCCTTCCCACCATGGTCCACTGCTTCCCCTCCCTACCTTTGATTAACACAAGCAAACTCCTTGCTTTTCAAATGATATTTTCCTCATTTATGAAATTAAAACCCTTTAACTTGGCTGAACCAGCTTGTTCCTGAATCTAATTAAACAGCCCCAAAGTTTTAGCTCTTGCACCATGGAGCTTTTCAAGGAGAAGCCGCTCTCCCTTCCTCTAGAATGGGTCTGTTATTGTTTTAATGATCACTTCACCCAGGAGTTTTCACCTCTGTTTCCCTGGAAAAATTAAAGAAAATCTAATATATTGATACAGGTGATCCATTTCATGTGAGTTGGTGACACTCTGACCGTGACAGTAGCAGAGAATTCATTGCTGCAGGAGCCCATTGAATCTAATATTAGTGGCTGGGCTTTTAAAGGACGCTGGGTAGTTTTATGCCCTGTTTCTACCTGTCTGAGTTAAGATAATGAGGGTAATCTAATATTATGCTTCAGGGCTTTAGTTACCTACCTATGGGGTTCAGAGGGAGCTCTGCTTCCAGGGACTGAGCAGAGTTTAATTGGCCAAGTTCTTCATCGTTTGTGTTTCATTTCCTCTGAAGCCTCAGGTATTGGCCACTGCCAGAGGACAGGTGCCAAACTGATGACACTCAGATTTTGTCTCCTTTTAATATCAGTGGGCTGCCAGGCAGATACACCAACATTTCAGCTCCTCCCCCTCAACTCCAGATTTATGCCATCACCAGAGGAGTTTTCTGGCTTTCCTCCAAAGCCCTGAAGAGAAAAATACATTTTATGTTTCACCAGCAAAAACCACGAGTCATCTGGGATTTAAAAACTTCTAGAAGAATCTGTTATTTATTTAAAGATAACAAAGTGATCTTTCTCTGTGAATGAACTTTTTGATCATTGAAAGGAAAATTAAAAAAAAATCAGTCACACACATAATTTAAAATTATGCATCTGGGGTAGGGACTTTTTATTTTGCCTCTCAAAATGTATCCTTATATAGCTCTTCCTTGCTTAAGGAGGAAATCTATTTTTGTTTATATCAAGTTTCTGGCAAAACTCTGGCACCTCTCTTATTATCTGTAAATTTGGGATCAGTGTCCTACCTCACAAATGAGCTTTTATCTTCATCTCCAGTGGACTGTACAGCTGCTATTTCTTGGTCCTTCCAGTCCTCAATCTGTTTATCTCCTCCTGAATTATCTGTTGTAATTAGAATACATTTTCTCATCTCAAGGGGTAACCAGCTCCAAATGAGTGTTCTATAAAAGCAATTACTTTTGATATTAGATATCTGTACATAAAAACACAGTATTTCTTCCAATTAAAAAGCACTAATGAATTTTGTGTCTAGAGAGGCAGTAGCCTACGCAGTGCTGCAGTTTCTGTGAAGCCAAGGAACAAAAGATGAGGCAACTGTAAGAGGGCAGTGGTGTGTGTGCTGCACCACTGAATAGCAGATCCAGAGAGAACATGGCTCTGCAAGGACATCCTGTTCCTTTTTGTCCCCAGCAGGCCTTTTGTCAACACTGCTGAA
>NW_005054330.1:1512752-1565330 GCF_000277835.1 Geospiza fortis | reverse complement strand
TCCATGTTGTGCCAAGATGACTAACACAGTTTGTCCTGCTGCTCCTGTCTTCTACACCTCAGCCTTTTTATGTCCTCAGATATTCCTCTCCTCTTCCTCAAAGTATTAAATCTTGCATTTGGCATGGGGCAGCTTTACCAGAGGCAGACTCCTTCCCTCTACAGACACAGAAGTGCCACCTTTCATCATCTCAAAATTACCTGAATGACTAGGGAGCTTTTATAGCAAGCTATTCTACAAAAAGGATCATTTCAGAAACACCTTGACCTTGTTATATTGCCTTCATGTCTCCTTTCTTCATTATCTTTCTTGCATCTGGTTCTTGCCTTTATTGATGGTGAGTTCTTTGGGGTGGGATCTGTCTTTTTGGGCTCATGTAGCATCTGCTGCATTGGTACCCTGAGTCTGGACTACATGCCATGGAAACTCTAAGGAAAAAATTGTTCTGGCCAAATCCTGTCCTGGTAGGAGTTACCATGTAGGATTTAGGATTTTAAGGACTACGTGAGCTCTTTTGGCTCATGTGGCATCAGCTGCAGAGGTATCCTGAGTCTGGACTACATGCTATGGAAACTCTAAGGAAGAAATTCTCCTGGCCAAATCCCATCCTGGTAGGAGTCACCATGGAGGATTTAAGGATTAGAGCATCAATATGGTGGGAGCAGAGTGTGTAGGATGGAAAAAGGGTCAGCTTCCAGTCCAGCTGCTGAGAAGAGCCCCGGGCACCTTCATGGAATTTTCCATAAAATGTATTTTGAGCATTTGACAGACAAGCACATGTTGTGCCTCAGAGTGCTCTCTGCAACCTGGAAAATCCCTGTTTTGAAGAAGAAACATATGGCAAAGCACACAAGGGGTTGGATATTAGTCCTCTTTCCAGATAATCCACATAATTTCCCAGGCTCCTGGCTCTGCACTCTCTGCCTGGCTGGCTGCTGGGGGTGGGAAAGGAGCAGCCCCCCTACAGGCAGAGCTGCCAAATCACTTCATCCCTTCCCCATCA
This sequence comes from Geospiza fortis, assembly GCF_000277835.1. Taxonomy (NCBI): domain Eukaryota; kingdom Metazoa; phylum Chordata; class Aves; order Passeriformes; family Thraupidae; genus Geospiza; species Geospiza fortis. Next base: position 1,564,327 of record NW_005054330.1, on the reverse strand, counting down.
TTCACCTGCCCACAGATGGATGTCTTTTATAGCATTGCCTCTCACCTGGGCACCAAAACTGAGAAATCCTGTCTCAGGCTTCCCACTGGAAGTCTGGAGATGAGGTTAAGCTACAAAACCACTGCACCTCCTGTTTCTAGAGACAAAAAGTTGCATATCAAGAGCTTCAGCTTTACAGGTTGCTGTACTTTTGTCCTTTTCAAGCCATCAGCTGCAGGATGCTGTTTGTCTTCTCCCTGATATATCTGCAGAGATTCTTGGGGCTGATACCAGGCTCCAGGGGACATAAACTTTTCAAGCAAGGATGCAGCAAACTTGAGTACAACTATAAAAAAAAAAAAGACTGTGTTTTGGGTTTCAGATAAATGGAACTGCTGGAGTCACTTAAATTAGATGGGGTTTTGTTTGTTGCTCTCCAATTTCCAAAAGTTGGAGCTTGTATCCCTGTGGGATGTGATTTGCTGAATGTTGCTGTATGTAAAATAAATCTCCTCCACATTCAGCATTCCTTCTAGCTCAGAAAGTGAGCACCTTTTGATATGGGCAAAATTCAGAGCACTTCTCTGGGCAGCAAATCTGACATATTATGTAGGCTTGCTTCAGGGTCATGGTGGGAGAAGCTGATCTGGGATATGGAAAGTTGGGATATGCAGAAATTAAGGGCCAGGCTCTGTTTAACATTTAAATTGAATCATGAGCTAGACACCAGCAACTCCCCATGCTGCATGCTACTATTTGCAAAGTTGGCTGAAACACTGTCAAATAGTGAAATAGTTCCAAATAAGATTTTTTTTTTTCTGCAAATTTTTGATCCTCGTGCTTGCAACAGAAAAAATGCTTTTAGTTTTTCCGGTTTAATATTGGCGCAGTGAACTGCCAATGCATTCACTGAATTTATGCCATTATGGGGCTGTGTGTGAGAGAAAAGGGGCTGCTTCCACCACATTGCCTTTCTCTGGTGTGAGTGTGCTCTTTTAGAAATCATCAGCTAACAGTTATTTTTAGGCATCACTAACATGAAGTTATAAACAGCTGGTGAGCTGAGACCTTTAGCTTAGTGTTGAATGGCTCACCTGTATTGCACTTTTCCTCCTCCTCCTCCTCCAACCAGCTGCTTTTCTTGCGCACCTGCTTCACTCTTGACATGCAGCTCCTGAAGGAGGAAGATCAGTGCTTCACTCCATGCCATTCTTGGAGGCTGTAACCTTCAGCTGAAGTTTCTACCTGCAACAGAACAAGATCAAAAAATCAGCACAATACAGTAATTCAAGGTGGAAACACTGGGCCTTGTTCAATGGTTGCAACTGCTTTAATTCCTGCCTCTAAACAGGTGGGTTTATGTAAAAATAGCTTAAAAAGACATTGTAAGCTGAGTCTTGTTAAAGCTGTTACTGAACCTATTCCAGAATCTCTGAACCTTTTCTTTGCAAAGCTATAACTGGAAATGCTGAAAGTCAGTTGTTTCAATCTATGCAGCATTTCTATTGTCCCTGATTTTTTTTTAAATTAAGTTAGGATCCAAAGATTTTTATTGCTTTACATGGTATGCAGTGGTATTTTCAGGTGAGAAATAATAATTGGAGAAGGAAGGAAACAGTTGTTTAAGTTTTATGTTTCCTGTTTCAGTGTTTCAGGAGTCACAGGTAGAATTGCTGGGTGACTGTGTCAGGATTTTGACCTATGGCAGGTGTTCAAGAAAAAAATGTTTTATCTCCTCTTTTTAAGGTGCTAGAAACTGAAATACTTTTCTGCAGCTATTCAAATGTGCAGATGATGTAAGTGTAGATAAAGAAGTCTGGCTTTGGAGCCCTTCTCAAGCTAGGGCTGAGACAGGCCAGCAAGGGCATTTTGGAGATTTTGCAGCAGTTCTCTCACTGTTCTGACATCCTATTATTGTTTTCAATCACTTATTTTTATTTTGAATTGTCAGGAGTTTAATTTTGTCTGAGAACCTTGGCTGAACCTGATTTACAGCTGCCTGTAATTGTGTTGCAAATAGGAAAAAAATGATAGTAAAATAATCACAGCCATAATCTGATCTAGATTTTGCCATAGTTTCTCATATAAATCTCCTTAGTACTTTTCCCATTGTGACAGGGTTTATGATGAAAAATAGAAGATCTCTTTTCTTCCTAGAAAATGATGCATCCTGTGGAGTAATTAATCTGGTTAAGGAACTAAGTCTGGCTTGTTCTGCTCTCCATTCTCCCAATTTCTGTCCTACACAGAAATCTCTGCAGTGAGAGCAATAAATTTGAAATGAATGACAGAAACTAATTATTTGTGACCTCATTGTCATCTGCAGCATGGAGCAGTCTATGACCATTCCCAGTGTATCAGCTGCAGATATTTTTAGTCCAGGAAATTTAAAGAAAAGATAGATTGAAGAATAGCTGCTCACTGGGCATCCCCTTTCTGCACAACCCCATTTCAGAGCTGGCCCCATGATCTCAATCCTTGCTCTGGCTCTGTGCCTTGCCTTCTGATGCTGTGGAAAAATGGGTGAGAATTAGGGCTGCAGGTGAGTAACCCAAAGGTAAGAGAAAGGAGCTGGAAATCTGCAATGAGCTTCAAAACAAGAAGAAAACAGAAAAGTGCTATCAGATAGGGGCCTGGGGGATGTGCTGGGGGTGCTCACCAGCAGCCTCTGCTTCAGCCAGGCTCGGGATGCTCATCCCATCACCTGTCCCCTGATCCCAGTTCTTGATACCAACCTATTTTTGCGAAGATGCTGCTGAAATGAAACTTCTTTTCTGTGTGGTTTTTTTTTTTTTTGGCTGACCAGTGCAGTAACTGTGATTTGGGGGTTAGCAAGTCATCATTGTGACATAGAAAGTGATGGGAGAAAGCTCTCTGTTGAGGAGACAATTGCTGAAGCAACAGCAAATCAACTTTGAGATGGAAAATGCAATGGAAATATGTGAGGCATGCTCTGGCTAACCAACCATGCATTGAGGAGCATTGCCTGTAATTGCTGCCTCTCGCACACATGCACATATATAAAATACAGTATATTCATTGTTCCTAAGACCTTCCAGAGACAATTTGGTGCTCTTTTTGAAGAAGGCAGCAATGTGATATCATTTATTTAATTGCTGCTTTGTTTTGGTCAATGTTACTGCATTTCTGGGATAACTGTCAGTCAGACTAAGCTACAATTTGGTAGCTGGAGCAAAAAGCTCACAGCAATATGCTCTGAGGGGAAGTTGGACAAGGATGACTCCCTCCCACAAGAAGATCGGATCAGCAGCACAAAGAGCTAGAATATCAGATTTAGAACAAGGTATATGAAATAATTGTCATCATGGATGGTTTGGCAGGCTGTCTAACCAATTCTCTCAGAAGTAAAATATCCAAGTGTTTGATGCCTCCTGTGGGCTGGAAGTTTCATTCTCACATTACTTGTGCCATAAAGACTCAAGTGTTTTGTTCTATAAACTGCAAGAGCATATAGTATGAAGAATAAAGTTTTCAACCACTGGAATTAGATTGTTGTTTCAAGTCAAATGAGCACACCACATCTTGGAGACCCTTTCATTAAAGCAGGTCAGTTAATTTTAATGAAGTCATCTTCAATTTGCTTTGATGTTATATCAGAACCTAGCCCAGAAGATTCCAAATGATCATCAAATGAATTTCCACATTATGGTCTTTCAAGGACATAGTCTCTGTTAAGTTTTCTGGGGTTTTGACTTTTAAAGTGTTTAATTTTACTCCTTTTTTGGAGGGTGACTTTTCTCAGAAACTGAGCCCCTTTTAGATTCCATATATTGGGCATGTCAGGCAGAGCTTGCAGCATCACTGCTGCTGGTGTCTGTTAAGCCTAAGTCTGTATCATGCAGGAAGATTAGGCTGCTCTGCTTTTCCTTTTGAGTGGGGAGAGATGTGGAGTCTCAGACATGTAATTTCTGTAATTACTCAAGCAAGGAATCATTGTCAGGCCAGGCATGCAGGGCCCTCTGTTCGAATTTTTCCGAAGCAAAGTCAAAGTGCCAAGTAGCCTCTCATCCAAAATTGGAACAAAAAGGACAAATGTTACCATTTTCTTCACAATGAAGCTCCCTAAAATATTTTCAGAATATTGAACATGGATTGAAGTGCTTCGCTTAATAAGCTGGAAGAATTTCTTTGGTTTGAAATCCAGACTAGTCTTGAGTTTTAGTCATGTTTCAGTGCATGGTGGTGAGGAGCATGAAGGCATCAAAGATACAAACACAAGCAAGATCTGTCCTGACTCACCACTGATTGCAGCATTTATGTATTTTTGTCAGCACTGTCTGAAATTCAGTAGCAGAATTCCTTTTATGTTAATTTGTGACTGTTTGTATTGTTGCACTTTATCTCAGCACAGGATTTTGTCATAAACACTGCAGGAGAAAATGCAAAATTTTACCCTTTCAGATCAGTAATGAACCAATGTCTCTCTGGGCTGTCCTGTCATTAAACAGAGATGGTGATGGAGCTGTAGCAAGTAAGGACATTGTTTGCAGTGAGGTGCAAGAGAATTTCCTCACAAGGGTCTGAACTGCCCTCCTTAATGGGCCTTGGAGAAGCCAGTCCCACGTTTGTCCTGCCATGTGTGTTTGTTGCTACCAAATGCTGACAGTTCCTTTCTTTCTTTTTAATCATTTAGTTGAAATAATGACATTTTCCTCTTGAAAAAGTCTTGATTTGAAAAATGTTGAGTGGGTCAAGCTCTAATTGCTTTACTTGGTGTGGTAAATGATTTGGGGGAGAGTCACACGTTCCTGTATGGTGTTCCCAGGGTTATTATAAATAACTTTGTCACTTATAATGACTTGCTGATAGCCAGCCTTTTGGAAAGGAGAGCTTTGACATTAAACACAGGATATTTGAGGAGCTTATTTATGAGGATTCAGCACCAAATTAAATGCCTGTTGCCATGGAAGAGGTTCCTGGTGATGTGATCATATGAGCATTTTTATGTTGGTTTAGTTTTGTTTTGTTTTTATTTTTGAGCTGACCAGTGAAAAAAACCTGTAAGTGCATTGTTAATTGGCTGATTTCTCAGCACTTACTGAGTGTCCAAACTTTCTGCTGCTGTGAGCTCTACAGAGCTGAGTATCTTACATATTTCATTTGTCAGATGTGAAGTGCAGAGGAATTCTGGAGTGATTCCCAGGTGGAGTGTCAGATCCATTAAAATAGTTTTAGCACATCTTTGTGGCAACAGGCTGGGCAGGGTGTGTATTTGAGTCCAAATGACCCATCTGTTGAGTCAGGCAGTGAAATCAGATTTATCCTGTATTTCCTACCCAGCAGAAGCTGGTGACCAGTCCATAGCTGTGTCCCCAAACACAGGAACCAAACCTGGACCGGGGCTGGAGTGTCCTGGAGTCACAGAGCAGGTACCAGAACTGACATCAATGTGGAGTTAAACTGGCACACCCACATGTGGTAGAAGTTCAACATCTCTCTCTTAAAATGAGTGAAGCTTTAATGGGCTACATGGGGAAACCCTCTAGTTCTAATGGGGAAAATTTTTTCTTAATTATCTTAACAATAATTAGCTATTTTGGAAAAAGAAGGAACCATGAAAGCTGCTAATTGATTCTTTATAGTTTGCTCACTATGCACAGATACTACAAGATGTGTTGATTTGGACTTTGGTTTGAGAATTTCCACAGAGCCATGAGGGTTTAAGGGCTGGGAGTTCAGATCTCATTTATCTGAAAACATTCTGTGTCACAGGAGAGGTTCTGTCTATAGCCTTTATATTGATAATTTGATTTTTTTTTTTTGTATCTGTTTCATTTAGGTCTGGCAAAGCCCATGGGATTAGTTGAAGGTCCAGGAGGCTTGGGCCAGGGGGGAATGGCTGCTACCCTGAGAGATGACAGCCATGAATCAGAGACTAAGTATGAAGAATATGGTTACAATGCCCAGCTCAGTGACAGGATATCACTGGACAGGTCCATCCCTGACTACAGACCTAAAAAGTAAGTTGAATTCTGCATTATTATTTGGAGTAAGGGATTGATTGTTGTTCTGCTGACCCATGGTGCCACTCTTCTCCTCACATCCCTTCCTGGCTGGAGTATGACATCAGTTACTTGTACAGATACCCTGAGCTGAGTGAAAATGAAATAAACCAACTGCCATCTCAAGCGTGAAGTGCCAAATTAAATGCATAGCTAATTCTGTCAGTAGTACATTAATATGCATATTCAATGCCTCAGATCAAAAATTACACCAGGATATCAGTGCTTTTTGGGTTTGGTTCATTTAGAAAAAGCCTTCAGAGGTGGCAGATTTAGTCTGTGCTTCCTGTAGTCACGTGCAGTGGGAGGGGGACAGTGCAACAAACCCTTCATAGTCACTGGTCCCTTAAAAATAACCCCAGCTTTTCAAATCAATTGTCTTTAATTGCATTTGATATTCTTAGAATTGTTTAGTCAGGGTTTGCAGTGTGCTGAAACATGGACTAAGTGCAATCCATCGGGGTCCTGTAATTGCAGTAAGGGTTTTTTTGTCTGTGGAATGTGTGTCTATTTTTATTCCACTGTTTATAGTCTTCACACGCCTGTGCTATGCTTGACATTGCAATTACATGTTTATTATTTGCACTGATTTATTATATTTTGTATTAAATAACTTTCAAATCTTTCATATTTATGGAGTTATATATTTTCCAGATGAGACATCCACACTATCATCCCATGAATGACAATCAGTAATGTCTTAATGCAGAGGAGATCAGCAACAATGCCTAGTTGCTCTCAGGAGGCAGAATTGAAAAGAATACTTAATTAATTTCTAATAATAATCTTCTGTTTTAAAATACCCACTGGGGCTCCTAGGCAGAACTGAAAGTTAAATAAAAAAGTATCTTATTAAATGGTGAGAAAAGTTTAGCCAAGCTAAACAGCTGTGGTCTGTGAGTAGATTGCAATTGAACTAGGATTTTAGGCAGTTCAAGCTGCCAAAAACCAAACTTCAGCTTAACTACAAATTTCTTGTGCTGTGTTACATATTAAACTGATCTCAGAAGTATTGCCTGAGCATTTGTTTTCTCAACCCCTTGCTACAAAAAAACTCCAAAACTCAGGTAACAGAAGAGGCAAAAAGAAAACGGTCTGCTGCCTTGATACCACATTTGATGTACACTGACTTGTTTAATGGTCTCATCTCTCCTCTCTTGATGTATCATAAAAATCCATCTTGGAATTATGCTGGGGAAAGAGGAGTCTGTACTTATGCAAATATTGGAGCTGTGCATCAGATCTGGCCCAGAGACCCTAAAGTCAAAGTGAAGTTTCCCAAATGGAGCTTGGTGAGGTTTGACCTGGCTGTTATTTGCTGCTGTGGGCAGGGGCATGAGGATAAATGAGATGTGTTCTGCTGGGAAATGCAAAAGCAAAGGCTGCAGAGCTCAAATCCAGCTCAGCAGCTGTCAGAGGCATGAGACCCTTTGCAATGCAGGGATGTTTCACTTCAGATTATGCTCTCCCACAGTTTTGCTTGGGAGCTTTGATGAGTCATTCAGATGAGCTTTTTGACATTCTCATTGTGGGTATCTCATCAGGCCATGCCACATGATTAAATATCTGTGTTACTGGGAGAACTGCCTTTCTTGTCATGTTTGGACGCTCCTGAGGTGGTTCTAGTTAGATCTAGAGGCTGCAATTGATGCACTTGCCTCTAGATGAGTCACAGGAAAACCCTTCAGACTGAATTTGTATGGAAAATGAGTGAGAGTGTGGAGAAGGTAGAAGGTCTTTGTATAAGAAGATTTTGCGCACTTAGAAGGTTTGAGAGCAGCCCTGAGGAGGATGTGGGGGTGTTTGTTGACATGGAGCTCAGCATGGCCCAGTGCACTCAGAGTCCAGAGAGCCAAATGTGTCCTGGGCTCATCCCTCCCCATGGGCAGCAGGGAAGGGAGGGGATTCTGCCCCTCTGCTCCATTTTTTGGGACCCCACTGGAACTGCACCCAGCTCTGTGGCCCCCAGCACAAGGAGGACATGTACCAAAGCTGAGCTTGACTCTTTGGTTTAGACACTCTGATTATGTTTTGGAGAGAACTGAACCTCCATGAGCTCGAGACAGGCTTTGAAATCCCACTCTTGTCCAGTTTCTCTGTGTGCACACTTGCCCAGTGGTCTCCCCTCTCCTTTGCTGAGCTTGTCAGTTTGCTCGTGCTTTATATTCATGTCATGCCCACAACTGTTCATTTTTTAAAGGAGAGGGCTTTTCATTTTTAAATTGAGGAGCAAGGTAGAATCACTGTCCAAGGCCATGTACAAAGTCCATGGCCAGACTGTGAATAAAAACATCTGAATTTGCATTCCCAAAGTATTAAACTCTACTTTCTCCCCATTCTGGCTTCCATTTGAAATATTCAATCTATGTATTTTCACAAACCAGTATTAAAGATATGAACTGGGAGAATTTATACTCAACTCTACATTTAACAGACACAATTTATGAAAGTAAACATGATTTCAGTATGCAAACTCAGGACTTGTAATACTCCAAGCTTGATGAGAAATATTGTATTTTACTTCATTTGAACTCCCCTCTTGCTGTTGTCCACTCTCTCATTCAGATAGAATAAGCCTTCTATTCCATCTACAAGCATAGGTTCATAAACATTTGGCAGTTTAATTGCTTTTTGGGAGGTATTTTCATCCCTATGCAGCAAATTAAAAAATATGTTGCACTACAGAGGTGCGGAGTCAGCCAGCGTGACCAAGAAGCTCCTAAATTGGAGTCACCTCCCCCTGTTCCTTCCACTGCAGCAAAGCCTCAAGCCTGGGTGGGCACTCCTGCCCTCAAGATGCTTTTCTCACATTTTGTTCTGCTTTCCTACCTGCTGCTGCCACTGCTTTTATTCCTTTTAGCTCAGAAACCTTTTCTTTAGGATACAAATTTCTGTTGGTACAGAAGACAACAGCAAATTTTGTTTGTGTGCCAAACAGAGGCAATAGCAGTAAACTCCTTGCTTGTGATTACAATCACACAATAATTACAAAATTACTGTTTGATTCTAGCATGGTATGATAAATATATCCCAGCTTTTTCTTCTCAATATCAGAGATTTTTGAATATCTATTAGACATTATATGATCAGATTATATTATCTAAATAATATATTATTTTAAGTTTTTCAAGGTCTATACCACTGTAGAAAATATGTTGCAGGGAGCTCAGAATGTTTAATGTCCTGATTTTTCTTCACAGCAGTAAAGTATTAGCAGGACTTCTAGCCCTCACCAACACATCTTATTTCCTCTATGAAATGGAAGAAAGAGAAGCTTTTCTTGTAAGGAACAGGTTATTTTTGTTGCGCAAGCACACGGCTAAGCTAGAGCTTGTTCTGTGGTTCTCTGGGAGAAGTGTTATTTGATGGTGAAGTGTTATTGGAGTAATTTCCATATATGTTCTTCCATATATATAAAATGAGTGTCATAATTGAAAAAACCTGAGCACTAAGTGAAAATAATCTCCTGATGCCAATGAACCTTGTGTGTAGGAAAGCATAAGAACTTGTGTTGCTGGCAGCTATCCCTCCCAATATGTCTAGGTGTAGAATTGTCCTGAATCCTGCCCTTGAGAATGCTGTAAAATCTGCTGGGCTCTGTCCTTGCCTCTCTTACCATAATGCCAAAGGGAAAATGTTTGGCTGAATAGTCAAAACTCGACCTGAAGCAATAAAGAGAGAGATTTTGGTGGAGATTTTGATTTTGAGATTTTGGTGGAGATTTTGCACTTCCCAGGATCAGCCACCTAAACCCCTGCAGGCACTGGGCAGAGGAGAGCAGGTTTCCCTGTGTGGCTACACCAGGCTGGCAGAATTTTCATCCTCCTGCCCTTTTTGGGGAATAGCAGCCTCCACTGCTGCCAGCTCTAGCCAAAATATCAGCCCCTGCTCAGTAACAAAGGATCAGACTCAACCCTTCCCAGTCATGCATGAAGGCAGAGGTGCTGAAGCCCCATGTGACAGTGGATTTTTACTTTATCAAAGTTAAAGAAAGTGGAAATGTCCAAAACCTGAGGGAATGTCATTCAAAGACAGGGGTAAAGGCCCCCAAACTTACAAAAGCTGTTTGTTTTACAGTGTAGCATGCTGGAAAATTGGGAAGTGTCAGCTAACCAGATGCTTTCAAACAACAGCATTGTCTCTCAGGATAACATCAATTCCCCTGCTCTTTTTGATGCACGGGCTGGATAGCAAGGGGTTGAATTGAACAGGTGCAACACCTGTAAATCCAGCATTTTCTATCTTTCTATCACTTGACTTTGTAACTTAAATTACTTCAGGGCTTTCTTTACATGCAGGACACATCCACACACGCAGACACACACACTCAGGCACTTGTCAAAACCACTTGCTGTCATGCATTATGCATACTTTTGAGAAAAGTTAATATGATCCTGCAGCTTCCATAATGGCTAAATTGGCTTTTACACAAAATTGTCGCTGCTTGGTGAGGATCTTTAATTTAACTGATCTTTTTTTGAGCAACTTGGATGCAGAGTGCATTGTGGCAGTTCAGTGATAACAATAATATTAATATATGGATTCAGTCTGCTGGCTCTATCAGCCAAAGAAGATATTTTCTTTGTGTTACAGTCATGGACGTTTGTATTGAGAAAATTCAGCCCTAAAGAACAAACTTATTAATGCTGTGGCAACTCAAGTCTTTAGCCATAAAACTCAGAGAAATCTGGGTCTTGAGGAAATTGCTTTCATTTATTCAGCTCTTTTATGGAGGCAAGCATTTTTTGTGGTTTGCCATAGACATTTCACAATAGCAAAAGAATTGCATCTCTAGGGCTGTGAAGTGTAATTAATGGTTCAATCCACTCCATACCTAAGGAAAAGCTTTTTTAATTACCTATCAAAAAGAATTCCGGAATTGATCAAATAATGTTACCAAGGGGGCAGGCTTGGTAAATAGACCTCTGATTTGTTCACTCAAAGGTTTAATAACAGCAGCTCCAGTGAGGCCAGCAGCTGGGGAGCAGCCCTGCTCCCAGAGATGCTCCTCAGTGGCACTGAGCTCCAGCTGTCCTTGAAGGCAGAACCACCACCTTCAACTTGGACCCTTTCTTTGGGCAGCAGATCTCTGGGGAGTCCCTGTGCTGTTTCAGCCATCAGTCAGCAGCTCTCTGGAGTCCCATCATGGGTGTGTTTGCAGTTTCTCTGTGCTGGGCTTGCACGGCCCTGGTCATTCATGCTGGGCTTGGATGACCCCCATGCTCTGCTGGACGTGGCTGCTGGAGCAGGGCACGAAGGCAGATGGCTTTCAGAGAGCATCAGCTTTTGGATCAGTGCACTGGACAAGGCTGGGTCTGGGGTTATTTGGTTTTCCCCACCACTGCTTCTTGCTCTGCCTCGTGACCCGTTTTTTCAGGTCCTCTGGGGATGCTGGATGTTCTTTGAGCCACTTAGAGAAGTGACACACAAGAAACTCCAAATTAAAACAGACCCTTTCCAGGTTAACCAGAGTGCAGTGTAATGGGCCTTTTCACAAGGAATATTTGAAGTCCAGAGCTTTCCAGGAATCAGAATTTCTGATTAGCAGAAAATGACAAGTGGAAAAAAAAAATCGCCTAAAAATATTTTGTGTTAGGCTGAACATCTTCTGTGAAATCTTTAAACAAAGAGTTTAGACCAATGAAACCTGTAGTTTCCCATTAAAAAAATCACTCTTGAAATGATGAATTTCCCATTACTAGCTTCTACCAATACTTTCAGATTAAATATCAGGTCACAGTAAAATGAAACATTAATTGAAATTAGGCATTTTGGTTTTTTTATGCAGAACAGTGTTTCACAATCAAAGCATAGGCATGATATTTTGATTTCAATTAGGCTTATTTTTCATAGGAAAGCATTAGACTTTTTTTTTTGCACCCACTCTAAATCAATCTAAAAACCATGCTAAAATTCTGAAAAGTCCTTTTTTTTTTTGGCGACTCTGAACACATGACGTAAATTGAAACAGAGAGAAGGAAAAAACAGAGAGAGAAAATGGAGCAGACAGAATTACCTCTGGGCAACAGTAAGATTGTTTATTGGAGGGAAATTCAGTAAGAGATGAAACTACTGAAGTGTTTTAATTAGATCCCAAATCAATGTCCAGATGTGGATTTTGAGCAGGATGAAGGAGAGGGGTGCAGACCCATGCTCTGGGAGTTTATGTAGCTTTGTCGAGTTACATGGGCTGGGCATTTTCCTCGGGCTGTGAATCCCCTACAAACAGCACCTTTGCATGCACATTATCTGTGTGAACAAGTGGAGATGCAGCCACAAAGAGATGCAGCCAATTTCAGCTGATTTCTGCCTTGCCCAGGAGCAGGAGGAGCTGGTGTGGACTGAGTAAATCCCTGTGCTGCCTCCTCTGCAGTGAGCTGGGCTCTGACCAGCTCCTGCCCAGCATTTGGTGTTGTAGTTCTGACTCAGATCATTTGGGATATCAGCTGACAACCTAAATTCACTCACAGTGCTGCCCCTGGGCCAGCTGTGCTTATTTGTGTGTCCCTGTGTATGCCACAGGCTTGTCTCTGCCTTTTGAGAAATGCTTCTTGTTTGGCTGTAAGGGGCTCAGGCTGGAACTGTATAAAGCCCTCAAAGGAGAGGAAAAAAATCACCTGTTTCTTTGGCTGGGCAAGGAAACTCTGAGGAAATCATAGGTACTGCTCTGTATCATCACAGTCCCTCTGTCACTGAGTCCTGGAGTCATGACCTGACCCTGTCTGTGAAGGTATTTTGGGTCTTCTCCCAACCTCTGCTGGAGCTTTGCTCACCCGGCACAAATAATGATTGATTAGGTGGAACGTGGGCACAAACCTTGCTCTCCCAAATCCCAGACCACCTTTAGGTCTTTGTATTTTTAGTTAGTTGTGCAATGTTAAATTACTCCAGTGAGAAGACTGAGGAACAGGTTAAAACAGTGACTGTGTTTCCCAATAATAATCAAAAAGATATTGAGAAAGCTTCCATCCCCTTTTTGAGGCCAGCACCAGAGTGTTTTGCAGGACATGGCTCATGAGCAGAGCCTCCCCATCAGCAGGCTCCATGCTGTCTCCATAGCAGCAGTGCTGGACACATGGCAGTGTCTCACAGTTATTTCTGATATTCAATAGATGTTTTCTCTGGCTTTTCCCATTAGATTCATTATTGATTCCCTTTTGTTTAGTGCTAGGCTTTCCAATTAAGTAGTGACTTTAATTATACTGCAAAGTGTATAACATAGGTCTTGATTATTAACACTGACCCATGGGATGAAAGGAGCACCAGAAAGGCTAAATTAAAAAGAACCATAAAAATGAACAACCTTTTCCAAAAAGCCACCTTATGTTCAAACGCAGTAATTTTCCAGTTCTACATTTTTGCAGTGCCTTTGTGTATACTAATTGTTGAAGACAAGTTCTGCATGACTGTCAGCACTAATAAATGTAGATTTAGTGAAGGCTGAATTTGATTAACTAGGGAGTATGAAAAATAACTGATTGCAATGTTGTGTTTAAATGCAGCGAGGCTGGGAGCCATTCCCTGCAATTTGTCTGCACCAGGATGTACTCTTGAATACATGAATAGTTTACCTAAGGTGGGTTGCATAACAGGGACTAGAAATTAGACATCTAATTTGGGCTGATGGACTTGGCTGCCTGTGTAGAGGATGGAGATGCCATGGCAGCAGCGCTTATCATGTGCAGGGTGTAATGTCCTCTGCAAGTCCCTCCCTCAGGAGCCATGGGCAGCCAGATTAAACAGGATTGCAGGTGAATCCAGCCCAAACAGGATTGCAGGTGAATCCAGCCCAAAGTGTTGCATGTTCCAAGGCATGCAGAAACAGGACCAGATTTCTGTACTAGCAGCACTCACTGAAGAATGACCTGCCAGCATGGGCAGCCTGGGCAGCTGGGAGGAAAAGAAGCAATGATCAAAAAGCTGCTTTGCATCCCTCAGTTTTTTCTCATCAATCCTCACACTAAATGTGTCTCGTGTGACCTGCACATTCACCTTAAGCACACTGGTTGGTTTTTGTTTTCCTTTTAAAGCATGCTTTAGAGACTGTGGTAATTTTTTGAACTTGAAACCAGAAAGCCACAGTATTTCCATGGCAGAAAGAGTATCTCCTCCTAAAGAAGAGCAATGGGAGGGTGCTGTCCACAAATTCTGTGAGCTGCTCTTTGATAGGTAAATGCATATCTGTAGTGCAGAAGCACTGCTGAGATCCAGCCAGGACTTGCAGCTGTGTGCTGGCATTTGAGAATTTCTTTCATTTGCCTCCCCTGAGCCCATGGCTGGTTGTTGCCTGCTATCACTTCCAGGGAGAAAAGGATATTCCTGTAAATTTCTGAACTGTCATGTTATGTTACACTCCATGATATCACATTACAGGATAAAAAGAAGTAACAGAACAAGACAGGCAATGAATTCAGGGTGGTATTTCTTTTCCTTTTATATTTCCTTGCATGTAGCTCTGTTACACTATACCTGAGATTCTTTGCAGGGCTTTGAAGGAGTTCTAACGGTTTGAAATAATATTTCCCATTTCTTTCTTAAAAGGTTTATGCAAATTTAGTTCTGCTGACAGTGTGATATATGTTATCTCTGGATGTCTTCCTGATGTAGCTTTAAAAATTAGTGAGTTCTTACTCCTATTTTGTTTGGATAGGTTTCATAGCATAGGAAAGTCAAGGTTTCAGGTCATATAATCTCAAGGTTTTTTAGTTGTTGCTGTTGTTTGTGTCTTTGTGGTAAAAACATGAGCAGGCAAAAATGTCAGACAATTTACTCTTCTGCCTGAAATAAAACTGAATTGTGAACTCCAGGCTGATGCAGTGTTTCATTTTAATAGTGTCAGTTCGTGCTTGTTTTGCCTGTGTCTCCTGTTTTGAGTGAATTTAGTGCTAATAAAAGTGAGAGACTCTTAAAAGTAGCCAGAGCCAGAAGTACCTGACAGATACAGGCTGGCAAATGTTAGCTCCCTGTCTTGGTCAGCTTGATCTAGATGCCTTCCAAGGTTTGGTTTCTCTGAAACAGCACCTGCCAGTTCAGCTGTTCGAAAGTTTTATGATTTTCAAGTGTGAGGACTCTATTTTCTGTTCCTGCTGCTTTCTGAAATGTTCTTGTCTTCTGTTGCATTGCTTCTAGACCTTCTGCTGTGGTCTCTAAACCAAACCACAGACAATCCAGCCACCTGGCTGGATGCAGCACCAAAGGAGCTTGGTCCAAGTGCACCCACAATTTCAGGTGGTGTTGGTGTGTCAGGATTTATCAGTGAGGCTCCAGGCAGCTTTAAATTACTGGAGATATCATCTCTGTGTTTTGCTTCTGCACAAGCTCCCTGTTTCTCAGCTTCTAGAAAAGAAACCCTCTGGAATTGCATTTTACCTGTGTGAGATGCCTTCAGGTTGTCAAATAGTTCCTTAATTAGTTTATTTTCTTCTTTGCTCCAGGGGGTGAGTATATTATTTATTCTATGCTACCAGACTTCTGTTAGTCTGCATTTATGCATTTTGTCTTCTGAAGGCCCCAGCAGTGGGCTGGCCTCTGGGGTGGTATGAAACACACCTCTCAGGCAGACACATTGGCTCAGACTTGAGTAATGGTGGAATATTAATAGCAGCAATAATAATTAAAACAGTGCACTAAAATACCCTGGGGTGTTGTTGCTAAGTTAGTCTGTACCCCTAAAATTTCAGAGGAAAGGCATAAATTTTAGTTATTTCCATCCACAAAGTGAGCACTTGTCTCATTCAGTGACTGGAGCAAGCTTTCATCCCTGCTGTGGGTGTTTCATTGGGACACAGCTCTCCCAGAGGGTCATGGGGAAGTTTACATTAAACCCAAGATAAAAATGACATTGAAGCTTTGCTCCTGTATTTTTTACACTGCCTGAAAACAAATGCTTGACCTCCAGCTACTCCATTGCCTTGTTGCCTTGGAGTTATTAACCCATGTACCCAGAGACAGGGAATTTGTGTTCTGTTTGCTCAGAGAGGAGCACTCCCCTCCTTTGCCTGACAGAGCTGGGAATCCATGGAAGCACTGGGGGGAAAGTTTCTCTGAGTGCAGGGCTGAGCAAACAGCCTGGAAGGATCTGGTTGAATGTGTGTGTCTGCAGATGAGGGATGAGGAAGGGCAGGATTGCTGGGCACACAGGAGATGGTGCTCACTCCTGCCTTTCTCTGTGGTGGCAAATTAATTTAACTCAGCAAACACTGAGGATGTGAATTTAAAATGTCTGTGGACAAGATATAAAAGATTCCAGACAACATGAAGTGAAGAGGGCAGTAGTTTCTCAGCAGGTTGGTTTGGGCAGGAACAGTGAAGTGCTGCAATGGCCAAATCTCAGAGCCAGGAAAAGGCTCTGAGTGTCCTTGGCCTGCTCAAATTCACAGCTTTACTTAAGTTTGTTGCCTGGTCTAGGATGTGTGCCTAATTTCTGTCAACCTGTGTGAAAAGCAAGCACATGTTGACCTGTTTTTTCTTTAAATTAGGATAAGAGCTCATAAATATAAAAAATCCCCATGCATTGCACTGTTTTGCTGCTATAAAGTGCGTGCTCTAGGTATTAGCTGTGTGCTAGACAGTAAATGTGGCTGGACTTTTTAAAAAACTTTTTTCATTTCTAAATGTAACCAAAGCTAAATAAAAACACAAGAGTTTTCTCAAGTTCTACAAACTGAAGCAATATAAATAGTTAGAAGGGAACTGTTGTTAACATTTAACTTTAAAGTGCATGAAATTGTCCAATACTGTGCTGTTCACCTCTAACTAGCCTTTAATTTAAACAAAAGCTATAAAAGTGCAATTAGGCTCCAGTCCAATGAAGCACTTAAATATGTTCCTAGTTTTAAGTGTATGAATAACCTCAGTGAAGTTAAGACAAGCTCAGGTGCTTTACTTGAACAGGACATTTCACAGAGCAGTTGTAATGCATAGAGAACAACCCTGCAAGTATCACTGGGGAAGAGGATGTGGGGAGAGTAAAGTCCCATCTGCACTTCAGGATTTGGCTGCTCTTGCTGAATGGTTTATCCTATGGGATCCTGACCTAGAGCTTATGGAGAGCTTTGGATGTGCTCCATCATCTGATTGTCAGGCAGCTGCCTACCCACACACAGCACATGCACCTTCCTTTGTCCTCTCTGCCTGACTCAGACTTTTTATGAACACTCAGCTGCTGCCACCAGGCTCTCTCCTCAATCCCATATAAAGCATCTAAACATCCTGGATTTAATACTCCCATTTTCAGGGCTAAATCAATGTTCTTTATGCATTTGTTCTTGGAACACTGCTCTATTTGAACCATAATTCCTCCCACATACCATAAACTTGGTTCTGTTTTTACTCTGATAGGAATTGATCATTTAAAGTAGGAGGAAGCCCGTGACTACTGTTCAAACACTTCAAGGCTATTGCTGGTTAGTCAAATGAGCTTGTGCACCACCTCAGAAAAGTGCTGTGATTACCAGGGGAGCATTACCTTGCTGGGCTACAACCAGCCTTGCAACAGGTGGGACAAGTCAGGATTAAAGAGCTTCCCACTACAATTTTGGCAGGCGGTGGTGGAGTTTATCCAGTTTATGGCTGACCTCCCATTTGGTGGTTCACTCCTCCAACTATCCTGTATTTGTACATAGGTAGAAAGAAACATTCTGCTGCATAACTGAATTTGACCAGAGATTAAGGCCGGTCTCCTGTGAAATACGCTGGAGCCTATTAAAGAAGGGATTGTTTGCCAAACGTGGTTGTATATCCTCCCCAGACCATAAAAAACATCGTTAGCTGAAGTGATAGTGGAAAAATATTGCATTCCTCTATTCTCCTCCTTACCACTACACTGCAACATGACAGCAAACCCTTAATGAAATTCATGAAGAGCTCTGCAGCAGTTACCTTGAAAACTTTTTTATTGCCCTACATTTCCAGGTAACACTCTGATACTCAGCCTCTGTCCAGCACCAGCAACACCAGCTGAGGCAGAGAGATAGTCAAAATTAAACAAAAGTATCTGGAATTTTTAATGTTAAATACTTGCAGTACATTTAATAGCCAAGGATAACTTCCTGTATTTACATATTATTATCTGAATAACAAATAGCTTCAAAGGTACAGCAAACTCTTCTGTGCAAATGGAAAAGGGTGAGTTTACTCTTATGCATTATTTATTGAAAATAACTCCTTTGATTTCACCAATTCCACTGCTTTTCCCTTATGTCTGGCACGGGCTCAGTAGGCAATAGGAGAGGAGCTTCAGAGGAGGTGGTGCCCTCAGATATGGACCCTGCTGCTGGGTATCTGGGCTGTTACCATCTCACTCCCTGCAGACACACTGGGATTAATTATCCCTTTGCCACAAAGAACCTTTTTGGGATCTTGATGCATCACCTTGAGTGGAAAATTACTTCTTTGATGGGAAAAGTGCTAACAGGCACTGCTGGAAGTGCAGCTGAATGGCTTCACATGGCTTGCGGGAGAGCAATGACCCTTGGTGGCAGCAACAAGGAGTGGGGACACTGGGCAGCAGCCAATTTTGTGAATGCACCCCGGAAAACATTATCTGGCTTTCTGGATGGCTCTTTGTGAACTTTCCCTGTTTGAAATATGAGATTTTAGTGTTGGGAAAGCTGAAATTAGAGTGTATATTCTCTCCTCCCCACAGACAACATAGTTCCCAAAATTAAGTTTTTAAAAAGTTGCACAAAAGGTAGTGTTTTCCTGAATGTAGTTTGCTGATAAGATCTTCAAATCAAATTGACACAATGCCTTTTGTTTGGCTTTTATTTAATATAGTTTCATCAGTTTCACCAATTTTTATATTTCACTTAACTTCAGAGAGCTCTCCAACCTCAAAGCAGAATTTTCTAAGACTGCCTTTATGGCTTTTTTTAAAAGACAATTCTTTTCTAATTTTTACTTTAAAAGGATGCAAGCTAAGAATCCAGTTGGAGCAGAGGCAAAGATATTTGCAAAATCTTGAGAATCACTAAACAAGCCATTTGTTTTAATCACCTAAAACGAGGCAGAATACATGTCACTTGGAATTTAGCTCAGCTCCTCCTTAAATTTAAGTGCAGCACCATTAAAAATAAAGTTGCACAGGGGATCTGTTTTCTTTGGGGATTTTTGGAAAGCATTTGAAAGCAGATTTCAGCCTCTCCATTAATTTCCAATGAGCCTAATGCTTTGTGATGCAGCATGCATACAGCCAGAGGCAGATCCGGACAGGCACACTGGGGGATAGAGTGGAAATTTTTTACAGATGGTATTTCAAAACATATTAGTGACTCAAGTTACCAAAAAAAAAAAAAACAGGCAAAGACTTTTTACTACAGAAAGATGTGAGCACGAGCTTTGAGCCATTTTTCATGTTAATAAAGAGGCTTGTTTTAAAAATGATTGAAACTAGTTTTAGCATTTTTATATGTATAAATCAATAAGGGTATTAGACATAATGGCATGTTTCTGGTATTGTTTGCCTGAGGAAAACCAGAAATAGCTCAGTGGAATAGAAGGCCTCTTATTTTATGTGTGCAGCAGCTACTTTTGAAGAGTCTAATAATCTTAAATATAAGGGTTAATATTCTCTACAAGTAGAGTCATCTTGCTGCATATGTTAACTATGCATATAGAGTGTGCTATCAGTCACTGATTGACAGTTCTCAGGGCTTTTTACTATAAATATAAAAATAATTTGCTTGGAGAAAGGAGGAATTAAACCAAATAGAGCAAACGTGTTATAAAACAAAAGGCACAAACATGTGTTGGGTTTTTATGAGCAGAGCAATTAGTCACAGTTGTACTGGCCTGGAATTTAAAGGAAAGGAAAAAGAACAAAAAACAAATCTGTCATTCCCAGGGAACCCTTGTCCAATGGGTGTTATTGAAAATTGATGGAGAGCTTTAACCTACCTGTGTCCAGCTTGAAAGGGCTCTCTCCTTCACAGAAATATTACAGGACAGAAGTTCCTGTAAATTTGGTCTTTCCTGTAGGAAACAGAACAGTGAAGAGTCCTAAGGTACAAAAGACAGTTATTTTAGGAAGGCTGCTGCTGTTCTTCTGTCTGCAAATCCTACAGACATCAAATCCAGTTGTCCAGCCTGGGAATGTGGGAAATTCCCATGACCAGACGTGTTCTGGAAAACTCATTGCCCATTGCAGTCATTTGTTTGTGGTTGACGTGAAAGGACATTTTTCCTTGATACAGGAAGTGTTTGAGGTTAGCTCAGGTGCAAGGACTTGGCCTGGTTTCTTTCTGGTGAGTGTAGGGGATTTCTTTCCTAGACTTTTGGATGCAAAATAAGCAAAAATATGTCAAGGAGCATGTGAAGAAAGCTGGTGGGAATTCCCACAGTATGGAGTAGATTTAAGATCTCACTTCTTGAGAAAATTCTCATCAACATCACTGTATAAGAGAAAAGATGGAGAAAAGGTTCTTGTAGTGGATTTCCTCAGACTGACAGCACCAGCAAGAATTGCATTGTATCTTGTACCTGCAATTCTCCAAACAAATTCAGGAAGAAGGTGTTGATTTTTCTGCTGTAGGATATTTCAAAATGGAAGCTGTTCCATAAGGACCACAGACTGTGAAGGTATCTTCTGTTATCACCATAATTTCAAGGCTTTTTCTGAAAATGTCTCTTTTCTCTTCTTACCTTACTTGTAAGCACAATGTGCTGTTTTTCTCAAGGTGCATAGAGCATCAGTGTTCTGTACCACTGCTCTCTTGTTCACAGCTGTATTTATATTATGTGTTCATAGGAAATGAATATATATTTGAGTAGATAATGAATATATAGGAAATGTATTTATACTATATGTTCTTAGGAGATATCCCTGAGCTGCAAAACAGGGGGAGAAAGTAAGAGCAAGCCTTGAATTCAAAAATTTTTCATTTGGGTTTTTGCATAGGGCAGGAAAATCCACCCTCAACAGAAAGAGTATGTTGTGCCATAATACAGTTAACATCCTCTGCTGAGAAGGAGAATTAATTAGGAAGGAGTTGGAGCCTCTGGCTGACAGATTCATGATCCATGAAGCTAATCAG
This sequence comes from Geospiza fortis, assembly GCF_000277835.1. NCBI lineage: Eukaryota > Metazoa > Chordata > Aves > Passeriformes > Thraupidae > Geospiza > Geospiza fortis. Next base: position 1,543,293 of record NW_005054330.1, on the reverse strand, counting down.
TTTTGTGGGCTGTCACTGCTGCTGCTGCAGACTGGTCAGCAGCTGGATCCGTGCTGGGGAACGAGACATTTGCAGCTTGTCACGTCTCCTCTGTCGTGCCAGTGTGGAAGAGGAAGGTAATGTTAGTTTATTTCTGCAGCTCAAAAGTTACTATTGCATCCAGCACTAGCTGTAAAGCCTCAGTGGGTTTCTGGAGAAAGAAATCAGGCATTGAGCTAGACACTAAATTCAGTGATTTAGCTGTGGTAAATCGTCGGTGACTATAGGAGTCACAGTAGCATTTAGGTGCTAAAAGGTAACCATGTAGGTAAGATTAGGCTGAGCCTTTGGTTTAAGAGGGCTCAAAATACATATTGACCTAGTGATTAAAAGTAGTATTTGTTAGCATTAAAGAGAAAGAGTTCAATAATCTTTTAAAATATTTATCTTTGTCCTTTCATTGATCGTGTACCAAATAAGGAGCTGTTCCAACTTGTTCTCCTGCTGTGGCTATAAAACATGAACACAGATCATTCTGAAGCTTTCAAGGTACAGATCATGTAGGGGTAGGGTTGGTTTTTTTTTGCCAGAACTGCAGATGTTTCTTCAAGCCCAGCAATTTCATCAGGTTTGTGAAGGAGAGGAACCTTCAGTCATCTCCGTCCCAGTAGTTCTTTGGAAAAACATATCTTGTATTAAACACTTTAATGATTCATGAGGCAGCTTTAATTTTGTTTGCATTTCTTCCTGAAGGGTAAAGCTGTCAAAAATCTCTAAATGCATTGCTTAATCCATTTCCAAACTCAGTATATTAAGGTCTGCGAGCAAAACTCATTTTTGGAGTTTGGCAAGTTTAGAGACAGGAAAAAAGGGCAGGGGAAATAGAGCAGGGAAGATGTTTCTCCTTTTCTTGGTAATGCACTGAACTACCTGCATGGCTGCAGTGACAGTCCTTCACAAAAAATGGTGCAACCCAAATGGACTGTAAGAGCAGCCTGATAAATAGAGGACTTCTCGTGTTTCTCTTGGATCAGATACAAATAGAGTAAATACTTCTATCAGGGAATGAAGCTTCAGCCAGAAGAACATTTCCTTCCCTTTAATGCCTCCAAGCTTACAAGGTTGCCATGAGCAGGTTCATGTGCAGCTGAGCACCTTTTGTTTTCTCATGTCCCAGTTTCTGATCTGTGACCTCTTTATGTTAGTACATTATTTTTTTCCCCCCAAGTTTCTGATCTGCCAGCCAAAGAGCTTTTCCCATTTTCTTATGAAGCCTGCAAGACAGTTCTCACAGTTGGGCTCAGGAGGCTGGCTGGGAAATATTCATTTGAGGAGCCAGTTCAATGTAAGGGAATGAATGAGTGAAAATCATCTCTAGAATAGAGAAAAATGATTTGAAAGGAAATACCTCTGGGTTGCCAGCCAAGCTCTGCAGTAGCAAATACAGAATGAGAGCACTCAAAGACCTTTCCTAAGACAACAGCAGGATGCCCCAGGTTTGATGCTTGGCATGCTGTATGAAAGGAGCCTGCAGGGCTGTTTCACATATCAGGTTTAATCCATTCTCAGCTGGCCCATGGAAGTGATTAGCCACGGCGTTGTCAGCCTTTGCTGGAACCCCTAGTCCTGCAGGCATCCAGCATTGTGTCCCTGCCCGGGTACCTGTGTGCTCTGGAGACCTGGGCTCCTCTGCTGGTTGTACTCTGTGGGACCTGCTGACAGTCCTGAATGCTGATTTAAAATCGCAGGAATATTGAATGTGAGCTATGCCTGCTCAGCTCACACCATCTTTAGCTACCACAGAGGTCAAATGTACACTCAATTCCCCCCCAAACTCAGGAGTGTTGGATGTTAACAAGGCCAGGTTTCAGCTGTCAGCTGCTGAAATTGTTCTTCTTCACACAGTTCACAGTGTGGTCAGACCTGGTGCAGAGAAGTGGAGGCTGTGGTGGGATCCAGCTCCCTTCCCTGGCAGAGCACTGGGAGCTTCAAACACTCAGGCACTGCACAGCATCAGGGCTGAAAAAGGGGACGATTTCCAAATTTTTTACCAAGGTTCTCTTGGCAGTAAGGCTGAAGGATTATAAAGGTGTGCCTAGCTAGTGCATTTTGTACAGTTTGATTTCTTCCCATTTTGGTAATTTTCTTCTCAAAAGAAATAATAAAAGTGGCTAGTCTTGTGCTAAGCTGTCCCATCTTTAGCTCATAGGTTTCTAGCCTGATGATTTCCTCTGTGTCCAGGCTGCTGCTCCAGCCCTTTTCTGCGAGGATGCCCTTTGGCTTGATGGAAGTCAAGGCTTGTTACAGCCTTCCCTTCTCTCTGTAATGAACTGTCCCCTGCTGCCTCCTCCAGGGCCAGTCCAGGGCTGCTGCAAGGAGAATTCTGTCACTCTTTGTGTCCCTTGCTTACAGGCACCACTGGCTGACCCAGTGCAGAGCCCTTGTCAGCCTCTGGCTGAGCAGAGGTGGCTGAGGTGACACCCAAAGCTTTGGCAGGGTGAGGTTGGTTCGCTCCCGTCACTGTTTGGCTAGGAGCGTCAAACTCTGGTTAGAGTTTCTTGGAATGAAGGAAGTATTAACTGTAAATTGCTGTGGCTGGTGTCTAATTAGAGAACACTTTGGGAAGAACTCAGGCAACAATCCAGCAAAGCACTTAAAGCACCCACTGATTTTTAAGGAAAGACACCTTAACTGGGATTGCTCATGCTCTCAAGCATCATCAGAAGTGTTTGGTAGTGGACCAGTAATTTCTCCTGACTGCCTCATCACATCAATCTCATTTTGTGAAGTGACCTAAGGAGTTGGGAGTTCAAGGTTGACTTGAAGTCTGCAGGAAATAAACCCTTAAATCACTGCTGTGCTTTGGAAAGTGCTCAGCTGGACAGCTGCTTTTGCTGTTCTTCATCCTCGCTGCAATAAATAAATTTAGGACAGCTTTTAAACTACTGCTAAATTCTGAGCTTTGCTTTTTCCCATCTAGGTGTTCCTGTTGCAGTGGCACTACCAAAGATATTCCAACATATTTTGTTTGGAATGCTGTTTCCAAATGAAGTCAAAATGCAATTTTTCAACTATGCCCTGCTAACAGAAAAAAAAAGAAAAGAACTAAGAGACAAAATGTTGCAGTGAGAGGTGATAGGGATGATTTAGATAAAAAGTATGCCCTGCTAACAGAAAAAAAAAGAACTAAGAGACAAAAGGTTGCAGTGAGAAGTGATAGGCATGACTTCATCCAGGTGGGATAAGAAACTCAAACCAGCTTTTTATCTAAAGCAGTCCCTGATGCCCCACAGTGTAAGTAATCACTGAGAACTAAGGCATGAAAAGTCTTGTGAACCAGCAAGGCTATGGAGCCACACTTGGGACAATAATGCTTTGATTTAATGTCATAGCAGTCCCTGATGCCCTACAGTGTAAGTAATCACTGAGAACTAAGGCATGAAAAGTCTTGTGAACCAGCAAGGCTATGGAGCCACACTTGGGACAATAATGCATTGATTTAATGTGATGAAGAACAAATAAATCAAAAATTAGGAGGTTATGGTTTAGGTGTGCTGGTTTTAAAGCTAGAATTAGATTTTTTTTCCTTTTTTTTTCCCTCTGAATTAAAGTGGGAGGATGGCAGAAAAGCACTGGAATTAGTCCCACTTGTAGTTACCCTATCAGTCTGACCAGGAACACGTGGCTGGGTGTTTCAGTTCACTTGCCAATATAACAAATACTTTTTCCTCAGAAATGTTCAGCAAAATTCCTAATTCTCTGAGGTCTTGTAGTATTTCAGTGGTTCCCTGTCTGTTCCTAGGAAACTTTGGTCCTTCCATACATGCCTCTCTATTTTGGACATTTGTGGTGATCCCACCTTTCCTTTAATTGCTTGTCCCTTCTGTACTAAGTGCTGCTTTGAGTGACCTCTCATTCTTGCTGTAATTCCTCCTCCTGTGCCACAACCTCTTGTTTTGTCTCCAGATGATGCCTTGTGAAGGCTGACCTAGAACAGAGGCTGGTCAGAGCTAAATAATAAAGCAGGGATTTATTAGGAGGCCTCAGTGGACTCACCTTGGGCAGCACAGGAGCCCAGCCAGGGCTGCACCCAAGATGGACATGAAATGGACAGCTGGTCATGGGATCTCTCAATTTCACTAGTTCTGGTTCATTTGCATGTTGGAGTTAATTGTCCAATTACAGCTTTAGCTTATGAAGTCCCATCCTTCTTGTTTTTTCTCTCTTTAGTCCACGTTGTTTGTGCTCTTGGGCCCAAAATTTGGATCATTTGTCCTTGGTCCCCAGCTAGAGAAAGAATTGTCTCTCTACTCTGCGCAGAGAGCTCATCATCCCCTAATATGAAGCTCAGAACTGCACACTAAAGCAGCAGAATCTGAAAAAATATAAAAGCTAAAACCTGAGGCATCACAGATGGGTTTCACACTTTCCTTCCCTCCCTCATTCCCTGCCAGCTCTGAGTGCTGCTGCAGGACCCCACGAGGAGGGATGGCCTGGGGTGGGCTCCCTCCTCTGCCTCGCCTGCAGCAGCAGGGCACCACTCCCTGGGGACTGCTCTGATTTCCTCAGGTGCAATTTGGGATGTGTGGGACTCTAGAGAAAATTGCTGTCAGGTACGAGATGTCCCTCATCACAGGAAATCTTGCAAGGTCCATGTTTTTAGCTGATGGCTCTTTCCTGTTACTGCAGTATTCCTGATGCACTTCTTTGATAAGTCAGTGTGCTCAAGAGGAAAATGGCATTCAAAATGAAATTCAAAAAAGAAATTCAAAAACAAGGGCTGTGTCACAACATTCATGCCTCCTGAAAACCTCTCTCCTTGTTCCAGGCTTATTTTTAGGCTGTGTAAGAATGCTGCTTAGCCAGAAGTTTTACACAGTGGTGCTCTGTGTGGCACAGGCCACCAGCAGGCTGCCAGTGAGTAGCTGTGGTAGCACTGGAATCAATGATGAGTGCTCAGGTCTCTGAGCAAATAGTGCTGGGATCAGGGATTATGAATAATTACACTTTACTAGGATTCATAACTGACTTCCAGAGGTTACCCCGCAGTCAAGCATTTGTCACCTGCCCTATCCCCATGACTGCTGATAGTGGGGAAAAAAGTGATTGTTATGCCAAAGTAATGAGCATAGAGGTCAGAAAGTTTGATAAGAGCAGGAGAAGTCATTTTCTGTGATATCATTAGCAGTATTTTAGAGAGCAAGTTCAGCAATTGCTATGGTAATTCTGAATGGCTTTTTGACTGTGAGAACAGGTAGGTAGTTTTTAAAGTTAGCCTCTTTGCTAATGGGAGAGAATCCCACTGAAATAGGGCAGTATGGTGTTACAGAGGGGCATGGGCTGAGCACTTGGGAAGCAGGAGCTCTGCTCTGTGCAGTGGAACTTCTCCAGGCCTCAGTTTTTCTTCTCAAAATGGTCTGTGGTAAAATATATGTATCAGTGAGCAGCACAAAAGCAGATTGTGAATGAGGATGTAGCAGCCTAGCAAGGCAATATCTCAGAGGGAGCAGACCTGTTTGCAGATAATTCAGCAAGTGCAGGCCTGTACAACAGCCACCATGTGTTTGCTCTTGCTGCACAAACTGTGCAGTCAGAAAGGGTGGCAAGTGCTCTCTCTGTGGGCAAATGCAAAATTTGCTTGAGCCAATGCTGGTTTTAAAGCTCTGCTGCAGTTTTGAGTGGGCAGCAGAGCTGCTGGAGGTTCCCCATGGAGTGCAGCCAGGGTGTGCCATTGTGGGCCTTCTCCAGGATGTTTTTGGGCAGAGCCATTGATGGTCCTTTGGTTTTCAAGAGATGCTTTTAACCTCCCAGGCAACCAGGGCTGCTACAAATCAGTGTGCATGCACAGAGAGCATAAAGCACGTGCATGCACACACCCTGTGTTTTACACTGGGCTGATGGAGAGGGCTGCTCCAAACCAGGTTGGTTCTTTTGAGCCTTTACCACATCTTTCCTTGGGGTTAGAATGATGCCTTGTGAAGGCTGACCTAGAACAGAGGCTGGACAGAGCTAAAGAATAAAGTAGGGATTTATTAAAATGGATCCACCTTGGGCAGCACAAGAGCCCAGCCAGGGCTACACCCAAGGTGAACCAAAATGGTCACAAAATGGACAGCTGGTCATGGGATCTCTATTTTTATAAGTTCTGGTCCATTAGCATATTGGAGTTAATTGTCCAATTACAGCTTTAGCTTATGAAGTCCCATCCTTGTTTTTCTCTTTTCAGTCCACTCTGTTTGTGCTCTTGGGCCTGACATTTGGATCATTTGTCCTTGGTCCCCAGCTAGAAAAGGAATTGTTTTATCTCCTCACTCTGTGCAGAGAGCTCACCATGCCCTAATATGAAGCTCAGAACTACACATTAAAGCAGCACAGAATCTGAAAAATATGAAAGCTAAAGCCTCAAGAATCAAGAAAAGACAAATACTGCAAATCCCTACACAGGTGGAGAGCAAGGAGAGGAGGATCCTCTTCAGTCTGTTTTGGCTCCCAATGGTGCTTGGGTTTAATTGTGTCTTTCCCCTCTCCAGGTGCAAGCAGATGAGCTACCCAGAGGACCTGCCCCAGATCTCGGTGGTGTTCATCTTTGTGAACGAGGCTCTCTCTGTCATCCTGCGCTCCGTGCACAGCGTGGTGAACCACACCCCATCCCACCTGCTCAAGGAGATCATCCTGGTAGATGACAACAGTGACAATGGTGAGCTTTTGTCACTTTGCCTCTAAGCACTGTGCCCCGTGTGATTTCTAGGTGTGAAATGTAAATGTGTTTGTTGGTGGGAGGGTTGATCGAGCCATTTGCACAAAGCTGTGAGTAAATATTGACTATTTGTATAACAAATAAACATTATGTGGATAAAGCCTGTTGATTTCATTGAAATCTAACAGAATGAATGGCATTTATGGAGGCAATCTTAATAGGAACACTTTTCTCCAAATCCAGAGGAATATCATCATCAATAGAATAAAAGTTTAAATTCTGCTGCCAAGGGAAAGTGAGGCTACAGATTCTCCTTAAAGATAGTTGCTACTCTTTTATATGGCAACACATTGCTTCTTCATCATTTAATCCAAAATCCAAATATTGGTGAGCATATAGGGTGCTTTATCAGCATGTTTCACAATAGAGTCATGTTTGAAGATTCTCAGGATACAGGGGATGAGAGCTGTCATGTTTAAATCTGTACATTACACTTCTAGAACTGATTCTTCTTCTAAAATCATATTTATTTCCAATAAGCCTAAAATTTAGCATTTTCTCCTCAGATCAACAACTTTAAGTTCTTTCAGTTTTAAGTTCCTCTTACTCTTCGAGATCCTTGAAGAGAAGAGAGAACTGAGAGAAGAGACAACTCAAATGAAAATAAGTTCCAAACCCTATAGATTTAAGAACCTGTTTATGCAATTCAGATTTCAGTTATGGCAGTGTAACCTGTGGAGTAATTATGTGAGACTGCAAAGTGTTTGAGTCAAGGCAGTCCTGAGGAGAATTGAACTCATCATTTCTCAGTGAACTCTTATATGGCTTTTCTCTGCCACTCTTCCAAATAACTGGAGATTTATCAAGTCTTTGATTCTAATGATAATGATTCTACTGTCTAATATAGATCAGAAAAATGAGGCTGCTAATGTCCTGGAAGCTTCTACTAGTTTTTCTGATAAAGATATTTAGGAAAAAGTCACTTTATGAATAAGTTGCAGAGTAAATGAATTACCAAACTACACTGATTTAAAAAAAATAGAGAGACCATTTTGGTAATTTGCCTGTTTATAAGCCTCTTGAAATGAAGCTGAAAAGGGTGAATGAGTTCTGCTCCATCTGTGATTGAATGCCTGAAAATGAACAAAAGAGAAGTCTATTTGAGATCTTCAATATCCATTTAGTTAAAAAGGAAAGAAGCCGAGTATTGAAGAATCTTAATTATATTTAAGGGAAAACCCTGAAAATTAAGGGAAATTAATTGTGATCTGAATTACTTCTTGACCCAAAATCCATTGAGGTTATTTTTCTCACTCCTACTGAACAGCATAAATCAGAATAAAGAAATCACCAGAAGGGCACGTTACACTTGCTTATGGTCAGAGTTGCTCTTCCAGAGGCCACTTGTAACCTAATGCAAATCATCAGAGAATCAGAATAGTAATTTTTTAAAAATACATAGACAAACTACCTCTTCAACAGTATGCTCAAATCCATCAGGCCATATTAAAGCTGGGCAAGTCTCTGGTGTGTGGGGAATTTCTCTGGGCTGAAACCCCTGGAGCTGCTCCATGCCTCAGCACTGGGTTTGTATCTCTGAGACTCACCAAGAATTTGGGAATATTTAAAGACTCCTCTCCCTTTCTGTTGCAGAACAAAACACACCATTGAGGGCCTTTCTCACTCTAAATGCTTGTGTGGGTTTTGATTTTGCCCTGCAGTTGAGCTGAAGTTTAACCTGGACCAGTATGTGCACAAGAGGTACCCGGGCCTGGTGAAGATCGTGCGCAACAACAAACGCGAGGGGCTGATCCGAGCCAGGATCCAGGGCTGGAAAGCTGCAACATCCCCTGTGGTGGGGTTCTTTGATGCCCACGTGGAGTTCAACACTGGCTGGTGAGTGCTGGCTGTGCCCAGAGGGACAGTGGCACTGGGACAGGCCTGAGGAAGGGCTGTGTCAGCTGCAGGGATGAGGTTTTGTGTGGTGGTGTTCTCAGGGATCCCAGGACGAGGGAAGAGATGAGAATCTTGGCTCCACGTTTCAGAAGGCTGATTTATTATTTTATGATATATATTGTATTAAAATAAAATTATATACTAAAACTATACTGAAGAATAGAAGAAAGGATTTCATCAGAAGGCTAGCAAGTAATAGAAAGGAATGATAATAAAATCTTGTGACTGATCAGAGTCCGAGACAGCTGGACTGTGATTGGCCGTTAATTAAAAACAACCACATGAGACCAATCAAAGATGCACCTGTTGCATTCCACAGCAGCAGATAATTATTGTTTACATTTCATTTCCGAGGCCTCTCGGCTTCTCAGGAGAAAAGTTCCTAGCAAAAGTAATTTTCAGAAAATATGTCCATGACAGGAGGCTGCAGGGATCACCTCAGCAAGCACTCCTGAATTGTGCTCCTGATTATTGCAATGTTGCTGACAGGCTCCTGCAATGGCTGCAAGACCATAAAAAAGCTGCTGTGCCTGGTCTAGCATGGCTCTGTGGAGAGAGGAGTAATTGGAACCACAATGGGTGTGAAATCCCAAAGCAGTCAGATGGAGAGACACCATTAAGGAGGCTCTGGGCTGGAGGATTTCAAGTGCTTCTTTTACCTCCTCATCATTTTCTATCATTTTGTCTTAGAAACTTGAATACCAATCTGATTTCCTCATAAATTTCCTTGCATTTACATTTGAGGGAAACATTAAATTATTGCCTGCAATTTTAATAGGGCTTGAAATTAGCATGACTTTCCCCATCCCCTTTTGGTTTAATGGGCCAGAACTGCATTTGGAATAAATCTTTGTAGCACCACTTGGTGGCCAATATTTGGCATTACTGGAAGTTGGGACTGTAGGAGCTGATCTGTACCATCAGCTGCAAAAGGACTTCTGGGACCTTTGGCATGTAAAACATGCATTTTCCAAAGATAGGCTGGTATTTGATAATGATGATGCAGAGTTATGGTGGAAATGATTATGCTCTGCAATTCTGGGAGATATCCTCAAATTAAAACTAAAAATAGATGTACTTACAACTAGAGAGAAACTTAATTGCAAAGGAGTAGAGTGTTTATTTTTATATGTTCATGAATATCTTTATAAAACGGGAGATGCAATAAAATAAGTCTTGTAGTGCACCTGTTTTATGATCATCCCATTTTTTTTCCTTAGGACTATGTTAGACTATAATAGCAGCTGTAGTAATTTTCTAGAAGCTTAAGAGCTGGTTTAATTTATTTATTTGCTTTTAAAGCAAGTAGATCTTTCAAATTTTTTCAAACATTCATTTAGGGTAATATCAGCTATGGGCCAGGATCAGAGGCTGGGAAGAGCATGCTCTGGGTGCTGTCCCCAATGCTTGTCCTGCCCAAACTGCAGTTTTCTGGGGCTTGAGGAGAATTTTGTTATCATTTGATAAAGACATTGAGATCTGACTGATGTGCTGTACCCAGCAATGGTGTCAGTAAGCAGGAAAGGGCTTTGTGGTTGCTTTGGGGTTTGTTAGGGTTTGGTTTTTTACTGTACTGTTTTGCCTTAATGTCAGAAAGGGTTGAGATCAGCATGGCAAGAACCTGGAGTGCTCAGTAAATGTGTGTATATCCAAGATAAAAGGTTTGTGTTTTCTGCCCCCTGCCTGGTGCACCCTCCTTCCAGCAGAGCTCTCAGGTCTCAGCCAGGCTCTGCCCCTGCTGTGGGGCACTCAGTGATCAGTGGGGACAGAAACCTGCTCCAGGAGCCTCCTGTGTCCCTCCATTTCAACCTGCGGGCTCAGAGTATTCCCTGGTGTTTCTCCTCTTGTTCCACTCAACCTTTGTGGCTGCTCAGAGCCATCTCAAACCCTGCTCCACCCACTTCTCCCAGTTTTAGTTCTGTTCACCTGTGCACATGGGGTTGCCTGTCATCTCCATTTTCATCTCATCTCCTTTGACTGGGAGGAACTGAGGTCCTTCTATCTGGACTGCTCTATTTTTTCCCACCAGGTTAGCACTGCCCCCACTCCTCAGCCCTACAAACTCAGGAATCAGGTGGGAGTCTCTTGTTAAAGCTCTGCTGTTCTATTCTCCCACTAAGTTGCACCTTGCATGAACATTTTCCCCCATTTTCACTGCTTATTTATGTATTCAGAGGCCACATGGATGGCTCCCACTAAAAGCTGTCTATGGATTATTTGTGAGGCAATTAAGAAGAAGCCAATTCCTTTACCACAGAAAAGAGCATTTAGCTTTCTGTTTGGTTTGTGTTCCATCTAAAAGTCAAGTGCCTGCAGTGCAATTTAGTTTCCCAATCTATGGCTGCTTTACCTGCCTAATCAGTTGGCAGATTAATTCATAAAGAATCAAAGAAGGACTTCATCACTTTCTCATGAAATATGCAGGACTGACAACAAAAAAAAACTTCTTTAAACAATAGTGGCCCATTTACAGGTGGCTTTTTGCCTGATATCATACTATAGCATTTTATGGGCTCTCATAGTATTGCTCTCCAGGGACACTTCTTCTAAACTAAATTACAATCTGGTAGGATATAAAAAAATACTCTGCAACCTGGCAGGTCAAATTAGCTATTGAATTATTTATTTTGCTGTGCTTAATTGCTGCTTTTTGGCTTCTCAGGTGTAGAAATATGTTATCTCAGAGCAGTGATTTTCAACTGACCTGTTCCCCTTAAGGCTTTTGATAGTGTGAGCCAATACAGCTGCTGTGAGAGTGGAAGTGGAGAGGGCTGCCTGAAAGGGAGGCCGTTGCTATTAATTCTCAAGTGGAATTTTAAATTAGAATTACAGGGTAATGTATGTGTACATTTCATTTTTTAAAATTCTACCTGTCCTGTTGGAGTAGACCCTGGTCTGTTTTTAATGGTTACTTGACGTCAATGGGAGTCAGCAACCCAGCAGAGCCAAGAGGGAGGAAAAGCTGCTGTGCTTTCCTCTCTGAGGGTGTAGTTAAGCTTGTTTAGTTCAGTTTTCAGAAGATTAGATCATTTCTGCTCTGACCTTTGGGTTAGGTGCACCCAGCATGCTGAAGGCACCCCCTGAGAGCAGACAGCACATCCTGGGTGCTGATTGTGCTGCAGAACATGCAGGGCATTGTATAAACCCCTGTCTTTGAGAGATGGGAAAGAATAGCATGACAAGGAGAAAAGACCTTCCCTAGATTATTTCTGGGAGCAGGAAAGAGATTACACAGATAGGATGTTAATTCTCTGGGTGAGAAAAAGGACACATTGAGTGAAGGAGAGCAGAAATCAGTAGGTGGAAGGCAGAAACCACAATATATTAGCAGCCATAAAGAGGGTGCTAGGAGCCATAAAAGAAGACATAATGATAGAGTATTATAGTTGCATTCTATCTTAGGAATTGCTTTTGCTCCTATCACAGAGGTGTTATCAGAGCACTGAATGGAGTTATGCAGTCCCGTAGTAATTAAAATTTTGCCAGACAAAGGGTGAGTTTCAATAAGGAAGCAGTGAAGTAAGAGGATTTAATAAAAAGATTTCAACATACCAGCCAGACTGAGCCTGACATGAGAGAGAGAATATGAAATTTAAGTTAAGTGTCCATCAGATTGTGTCACATACATCCCATCTTTATCCCTGAAGTTGTCAGTGTTTCAAAAATATACAAAAATGGTGTTTTAATAAACTAAGAAGAGCTAAAGATCAAGATCCCAGGCCTGTGGATGGTACTTTGCAGATGCTATTTTATACTGTAAGGTGTAATGCAGTCTGTTGTGGTGGCCATAGGAAATGGATTCTCAAAAAGGTGTGTAAAGGAGAAAGGAGGATGATTTCCTCCTAATCTTCTGCTGACTTTGGTTATCCCAAGTACTCTGTAGCAGAGACATTGTTGTGCTTTTGGGGGGCAAAGTACTGGAATCCAACCTCTACCTGCAGGTAAACTCCCTGGCCCCTCTTTTCAAGCTCAGGTGGCTCTCTGGGGACATGACAAGGTCCAGGTGGCTCTTTCCTTCTAAATGAGAGAAGTGGTGAAGGTGAAATTACCTTTGCAGTCCTTCTCCTGTGCATTCTGTCCCCTCTGGAGCATTCAGGACATGGTTCACTGAGCATCCCTGGGCTCAGGCTGACCTGGGGAACCCAAATGAAAAGGGAAGGACATGTGTTTGTAAAGGGAGTTCTTCCTCATCCAAGACCTTAGGATCACTCTGGTAACTTAATGGAATACAAGTTTTAGTTAGCAAAACCAATATAATCTGAGTGGAGCATGCAAGAGAAGCCACGTGGGCCTTTGGGATCCATGGGAGGGTGCCAGCCTACACTCAGAGGATGTACCAGAAAAGCAGCTTTGACTATTCATCTACCTCAACAACCTAGAATGTTCACTGAAGCATCCTCATGCTTTTCAGTGGTGCAGAAAAGAGCCACTGAGGTTTGGCAGCCAAAGAGCTGATCTTTAACTCTCCAGCAGGCTTTGGTGCTGAGTTCCCTCTGTTCCAGCTGGGGACTGTGGGTCTGAAAGTTCCCTGGGCACTTGGGAATGCTGATAGAGATGTCAGGCAGGACAGATGGGGGAGTTCTCTTAGACACCAAGGAAGGGAGAATGAAATTTATTTCTTTTTTAGTTCTCTGAACACTTATTTACAGGAAAGGCAATTCGCATTAAATATTCTGCAGATGGCCTCAGTGAAGAATTATGTGTGTCAGTAGATCTGCTTGTCTGCATCTGATAAATGTGTATTGTCAGTGAAATGTGAGGTAGCGTGTAAAATCATGCAAAATAAGCTTTCAGTTTACACAGCTTTCTTTTTTCTTACATTTCTCTGTTAAGTTTATACTTCATGGTACCTGACAGTGGTAGAGCCAGAGTGAAATACGGTGTTAAACCCAGTGAGCCATAAAATCTAGCAGATGAGACCATGTTGTCTTTCATTTATGTCTTATAAGGACTCTTCCCTGACTGCTTGCAAGAAGAGGAAATTCTGATTTGCGAAAGCAGGACAAAGAAGGTTGGATTTTTATTTTTTTTTTAATGTTAGTTCTTCATTTTTTATTGGAGTAAAAAGTAGCATAGGGATGGTGGAGAAGAAAAAAAAAAGAGGCATATTTATCTCAAAAGAACCCAGAGATCAGGGTATATACCCACATGGGACAGGGCAGCATTGGAGGGACATTTCCCAGTGCAATTCCTGTCATTTAGGAAAGGATTTACTTTTGAACAAATTTAGGAAAAGTGACATTTGGGCTGCAGGGAGGAATTTATTGACAAATGCCTCATACAGCCATTCTAACTAAGAACTGGAAGGTAAGGTCTGCTTCTCAGATGCTGCATGTTAGCAAAGCATCCCTGAAGCTGTGAAGGCCATTGAAGTGGCAGAGCTGGGCAGCAGAGATCTGGCCTGTGGCATGCATGTGGATTCCCTTGGATTGTGTGCATTTATTCTGATGTTGTGCCATTTTAAAAGTCTGCTTGAAGTCAGCAGGTGTTTTTACATATTTAAAAAGGTGAATTATATAATCATGTGCACCGAGGAGCTCATTACTAACTTCTTTTTATCTGTTTTTTATCTGGAAGAAGCTGTTCTTTTTTAGCATTGTGACAAATCAGGCTTTCCCTTTGGCATGAATTCTCCAGCAATCTGATAAGGATGTAAGACAACACAGAGTTTTTGTTTGCTGTGGTTTCCCGTGGGGTTTGAGCTGCTCTGAATCAAGCCGGTGTTAAATACAGAATGCATATATGTTCAGAGATAGACTTACAATAGGATTAGAGAGGCCTGTGTGATCACAGCATGGCCCCTGCCTTTGCTCTCAATCTTCTTACAGGCTCATTCTGTACTCTGCCTCAAATTCTGCCTTCCAACTCTCTTCCTACCTCCAGTGTTTATCTTGGGAGCATTGGTTCTTTGAATCCCACAGAGCCTGTGTTGCTGGAACTCCCAATAAAGTCATCATGGGTGCTCAACACCTTGGAAAATCTGCTGTTAATGAAGAAATCTTTCCACTGGTAGGCAAAAGCATTGAATGCATGCTCTGTTTAGTGATGTGCTCAACTGACTTGGACAAATCAAAGTGAATAAAATTGAAGTGAAAATACCCTTTAGCCTAGTGGAGTCTGTAAGAGAACTAAATTTATTGTCCTTTCTCTTCTGGTTTTATCCATTCACCAACAATCTATTCAGAGAGAGAGGAGGACACTGACAAATAGTTTTAGAGAGGATGGAAGGGAGAGGATCTTCATATGTCACTCAAATTCCAGTCCAAATTGTCTGCTTGGTTCTCATTAAGTGGGAAAAAAGACCCACTTGGATGATGTGAAGCACTACCTTTAAAGCAGAATCTTTTGATTATATTTAGTTTACTGAAATCCATCATGTCTGTGAATATGCCTGGGAGAACTTTCCCTCTTGCTGCAGTAAATAACTTGTTAACAATGCATGCTGCTCTTTGCCCATAAAGTACCTTGCCTCAGATGCAAACTAGGAACCTAACATTTTTGCACTATGAAAAATGGGGATGGATCCCAAAATCCACATGTGGCTTATGCACCTAATCAGGCAGGGCTGAGTCCTGCCTCGCTGCCAGCAGTGCCATGTGGAAAGGCAATCCTCCAAACACGTATTGCAGCTCAGCAGCTCAGTGTGTTGGACATCCCTGGACTTCAGCAACCTTTTCCCCTCTTATCCTTTCAGTCCTGTGAGCTGCCAGAAGCACCTGACTTCTGCAGATGGACAGCAGAAAAAACAAGGCAAAGTGGAAAAAGAAAACCCACAGGAAAAATGCTGGTATCTATAAAGAGGAGGGGTGATCTAGACAATAAAGTAGCAGTTTAAAATTAGGGGGGAAAATGTGGAAATTACTTGGAAAGATTTAATCATAATTCTTTTTAAAATCTGAAGCAATTACATAAAGCCAGAGTGACCAGGAAGGTTGACAAAGGATTTGATGAATGTGCAGCTCAGCTCAGCATTACAGAGCAGCTCTGAGGCTGGGCTTTGCTAGCCATGAATAGCAATGAAACCCTCTCATATGCCATGGATTACTCAAGATAAGCAATGCAAGCACAGTGCATTGCCCAGTCCTGTTCAAGCTCCCAGCCCTCCTTTATTGGCCATTACCTGGGGATCTTGGCGGGCAGACAAACAGCCCACCAGCAGTGCTGGCAGTGAGAGGGCACTGGCAGGCTCTGGGATTGGAGTGTTCCTGCAGATCTCACAGAGATGAGCTTGGGCTGAGCCTCTGAATACCCCACTGCTCTCTCTGCTGTCTTTTATAGGGCAGGACAGGCTGTGAAATCTCTCAGGTATGCAATGTTTAATTAAAAGGCTCTTCATTCTGCATTTTTGCAAAGAGAACAGCTCTGGCCTGGATTTTCTCTTTCCATCTGTGACTCAGAGCCTACTCTCTTACTTGTGGGTGTGAAAATATTTTGGAAATTAGGTAGCTGTGCAGTCTGTCCAGATATTCAATATTTCCTGTTCCTAACACATGCAGGGATGTGATTTCCACACATCTGGGTACCAAGAGAGCTAGGAAATCACCTCCACGTGTGAGATGGGAGGTTTAGAAGATGAAGTTCCAGCAGTTGTTTTCACCAGCTGACTCCATAACCTTGGCATGGTACTTGATTTCATCTGTAACTTGAGGGTAGAGAAATCAACTCTTGTTGAAGCAGTAATATCTTAAATATTTACATTTATTGAGTGCAGGGGACTTAAACAGAACACCCATCACAAGGACAGATGCCTCAGATTTCATGGAAGTTCAGAATCTGTGATTTCACATTAATAGGTTGATAGAGAGAAATGGAATTTCATCATGCATTTTGACCCCAGCTGTTGTATTACAATCCAGAGATACCCCTTGTGCCATTCAGATGCAAAACACCGAGTTAGGTGGCAATAAATGTGAGCCACACAAATGGGAGAACACAGAAATTCCTCAGGTGTAGAGTGACAGGAGTAGTTTGGTGATAGTTTGTGTGAGAGCAGCTCCAGAGCTGGGAATGGATTGTTCTTCATGTAAAGAAGAAAATGAGGTCCCAGGTTAGCATTTGCAAGACTCAAGTATTGGATTAACACAATCACCAATATGATTAAGGGCTAAAAACCAGTGTGACTGTTGAATATTTTCTTCACATTATCTCTCTAACCATTATTTGGGATACAGTTCAGCAGTCCAATTTGAAGATGTCTTGCGAAGTAGCAGGCTAAATTCCCTTTATATTCAAAACAGGCTCCTCTGGAACATTATTAATCTCACCTAGTTTCAGTGTCTACATTATTATGAGAAGCATCTGACTATAAAAGTGCCAGCCTCTGCCTCTCTCTGCTGAGAATGAAAGTTTGAGGCAATTACTGCGCATGTGGGGGGTCCATTGCAGGTATCTGACACTAAGGGAGAAGAAATCCTTCTCTTCTTTCAGCTCTTTCATTACACAATCTCAATCTACCCTACAAAGTAAAATACTTGAAAAATAAGCACCCCAGCAGGAACTGTAGAAGGGACATTAAACCTCCAGGATGGTTTTGAGTATGATGGTTAAACAGTCTTGCTTTGTATCAACATAAACATGCCATTAATTGAGGACTTGAGGATCTGGTAACCAAAGAATTCCAACCAAGAGATATTAAAGTAGTAGGGGAAACTCCCGGTCTTTCCTTGTTTGTCAAAGACCTGCTGGCAGAACCAGGCAGTAGTGAATGGCAGAGTTTGATTCTTGCAAAGGAAACTCATTTACAGATTTTTGCTTCAGAAGACAGGCAAGCAGTTTTCCCGCTTTGCAGGGCAGGTCTGGAAATCAGACCCAAACATAATAAATTTGTTCAAGCCATGGGAGTAAAGGAAACAATTAGTGACACCTGTACCTGTTGTCTGGATTTTGAAATCCTTTGTTTCAGAGTCTAGAGGGAGAAGGAGAGCTTTATGCCCAAGGGTTTCTGTGTCCAGGCATGGAGTCACCAGACTAGTGACGGCATGTCCATCCTTCTGTATTTTCTTCTGCTGCTGAGCAGAGGTAACATGATGGAAAGAACAAAGCAGATTCAGCTTTTCTGCATTTTTTCCTGCTTTGTCTGATTTGCAAGAGTTTTTCTGCTACCCACCCAGTGGTTTTTAAAAGACTTAATCTCATAAATATAATCTCATACTAATAATGGAAGTGGCTTATCCAGATCTGGTAGGTCAGACTGGCTCTATGGGGCTGCACAAGTGTGGCCTAAAACCCATAGGAATTGAGAGTCTGAACCATGCACCCTATCTTCTGCTGGCCTAAAAGAACATTTATGGTAACAGGCAAAAGATGAGGTAACATTGAAATCACAAAGGACCAATTGTCTTCTGACCAACAGCAAAAGAAAGGCGAGAAAAGATCAGTGTTCAAATCCTCCTACCTCTGTGAGTCTCAGCAAACCACCATTCCCTTAAAGATCCATGTGAGAGCTCTGCAAAATTTTCAAAGCACATTTCAAGGGGAAACACACAAAGGAGTGAACCAGTGGCTCTTTCTAATACTGCTTTGAGGAATGATTTCCACCCTTATGTAAGTCTGCTACCTCTTTGGATCAGTTTCTCTGTAAATTCATAGCAAACTCAGACTACCTTGGTCAGAAATGAGTGTTTGCACTGAAGCTTTTTACTTTCCTTTTGGGATGTAGCTTCTGTGGAAAGCACATTGATGTTTTAAAGCCTTTTGAAATGCTTGAACATTTCCTGCAGTTCGCTGCTTTTGCACCATCTGGCACCTGAAATCTTCTCATCACCAAAGAGGTTTTAGAAGGCATAATGCAGCCACATTTGTCATTCAAACTAGATGTGATGGGGTCAGTCTTGGGAAACAGGATTAAAATCTTTGTGTAACCTTCAGATTCTTGCAGCCCCTGGTGTGTTTTTAGTTCTTCAGGCCATGCCAGCCAGTATTTAATTGCTGCCAGGAATCCTGGTGGAGTAGCCAGTAGGAGACCATTTAGCTGCTATTGGTGATGGTGTCTCTCAACATTTCTCCATTGTGATGTGAATTAACAGCCTGCAGGCCTTAGAATAAGTGTTTGGTCGAATTTTGTGTTGTTAGTCTCTGGCACAGCTTCACAGAAGTGCTAATTAATCTCATAAATATAATCTCATACTAATACTGGCTTATCCACACCTGGTAGGTCACACTGGCTCTATGGGGCTGCACAAGTGTGGCCTAAAACTCATGAATTGAGAGTCTGAACCATGTACAGTATCTTCTGCTGGCCCAAAAGAACATTTATGGTAACAGGCAAAATATGAGGTCAAATTTTGTGTTGTTAGGTGTCACTATAGGACACGAAATAACACGATGTGCACACACTGCTGTTTTCAAGGCAAAAAAAAGGAAGTTTATTTTCTGACTCTAACGGTTATAGATCTCTAAAAGTGACAGTGGATTGGAGGGTGATAGTGCCACCTCTCCAATGACACTGGACAAACTAAGAGTCTATCGAATGTCTCTTTTATAAAAGAATGCAAAACAATAAGTTATTTACAGAAAGTGTGTGAGAAAGTTCATTACAAGAATGTAAATATCAGAAGGCTTAGAAAATCTTAATAAAACAGGGCGACATTTAGGCGCTGGCACAGCTTCACAGAGGTGCTAATTCCTGTGCAGGTGCTGGGTGCAGTGTCCCACACCAGGTGCAGTCCTAGCAGCACATGGCTGTGATCTGCACCCCATCCTCCCTGCCCTGCTCTGGCTTTTCCATCTCACTGTGCTGATGCTCACAGTGATTTATTAAAAAATATGGATATTAATCTAGTACCAATATCCAACTGTGACGGACAAAAACTCTCTAACAGTTTAAAGTTAGAAAGTGTGTGTTTATTTCGGGATAGCTCCCAAATACGCACCGCAATTTACAGGTGATTACAGAGTCCTTTTATCCATGCAAGTATTGAATACCCAAAATACAAATATTCATAACTTTGGTACATCCCATACCCCGCTTTGTATGGTAATTAGTTCAAAAGCTATTAAGCATGGTGGTTTGTTCCTTGAAATGGGTTGGTGGTCCCTTTCATGGGGAGAGGTCCCAAAATGAGGAAGTAAATGAAGTCTTCCTCGTTCTGACCTTTCTACCTTTTCAGTACAAATATGACAAATGAACCCTTGGTAGAACTTCCATTCCCTGTGTTCAATTGGTTTCAGAACAGAGGAGGCCTACAATTGTCTTATGTTCCTAAAAGCTATTTATCAGATTCTATATTCTTCATTATAAACCCAGCTAACCAAATATTGTGTTGACAAGCAATCAATTATTAAACTACTAACTCTTAACTTCATCAAAACCTACCCATTTATTTTAATTAACTCCGATAAAGCTTATCTCCAACTAAAACCTTAGCTCCTCTAAAATCTCTAAATCCCTTCAAGTTTATAGCTCAACAGCATTAGAGAACCTCATGTTCTCAGCCTGCCAAGCAGGCCCTGGGGTTGCAGGATGGCTATGACATCCTGGGGTTGCAGGATGGCTGTGACACCCTGGGGATGCAGGATGGCTGTGACGCCCTGGGGATGCAGGATGGCTGTGGCACTCTGGGGATGCAGGATGGCTGTAACACCCTGGGGATGCAGGATGGCTGGGACACCCTGGGGATGCAGGATGGCTGTGACGCCCTGGGGATGCAGGATGGCTGTGGCACTCTGGGGATGCAGGATGGCTGTAACACCCTGGGGATGCAGGATGGCTGGGACACCCTGGGGATGCAGGATGGCTGTGACGCCCTGGGGATGCAGGATGGCTGTGGCACTCTGGGGATGCAGGATGGCTGTAACACCCTGGGGATGCAGGATGGCTGGGACACCCTGGGGATGCAGGATGGCTGTGACGCCCTGGGGATGCAGGATGGCTGTGGCACTCTGGGGATGCAGGATGGCTGTAACACCCTGGGGATGCAGGATGGCTGGGACACCCTGGGGATGCAGGATGGCTGTGACGCCCTGGGGATGCAGGATGGCTGTGGCACTCTGGGGATGCAGGATGGCTGTAACACCCTGGGGATGCAGGATGGCTGGGACACCCTGGGGATGCAGGATGGCTGTGACGCCCTGGGGATGCAGGATGGCTGTGGCACTCTGGGGATGCAGGATGGCTGTAACACCCTGTGCTGCTCTCGTTGCTCTCAGGGCGGAGCCGGCGCTGACGCGGATCAAGGAGGATCGCAAGCGGATCATCCTGCCCGCCATCGACAACATCAAGTACAACACCTTCGAGGTGCAGCAATATGCCAACGCCGCCCACGGCTACAACTGGGGGCTCTGGTGCATGTACATCATCCCACCACAGGACTGGCTTGATAAAGGGGATGAGTCAGCTCCCATCAGGTAAATCTCCCCTGCGCTGTCGCTTTGGGCAGAGCGGTGTTTCCATCTCGGCTGTCTGAACGAGTGTCGCCACATTTCTCTTCACAGAGAAAAGGAAGGCACAGTTCTTCCCAAAAATATTTCTGGTTTTCACATTCTCTGAGCCTCAGAGAAAGAAAAAACAATTCTTATCTAATTTGCTGTGCCAAAGTAGAATGCAATATGGAGATCGTTTACCCAAAGTGATAGTGTTTTGTTTCCTTGGCCTATCAGGGCCAAGTGTGTGAGTGTGTTGAGACTGTTGGCTGACAGTCACAATATTCTCTGCAGTTGAGTGCCTGGCAGATTCAGTTTAGATGTAATGCAGTATAGTGTAATATAGTCTAGAATAATACAGTATAATAAAGTAATTAATTAGCCTTCTGATAAGAAGGAGTCGGATGCATTCATCTCTCCCCCTCGTCAGGGGCAAAAATATCCCCTATAAACAAGGCTACAGGCTTTGTGCAGGAATAACAAAATGAGACTGGGGAAAACTGATGGCTCCACAAAAGCTGTGGATGAGTGTGCTGCCTTTCAGAGCTGCCCCACAATGTACACGAGTACTCTGGCTCTGAGTGTGCGTGCTTCAAGCACATGTTCTGGCCATTAGTAGGAAAGCTAGGATCCTTTTCATCTAACCTTTTATTTTCCAGTGGGCTCTGGCCCATTGTGTGTAAGAGAAACAAAGGTATTGTGTGTAGGATTACAATGTGGCTGGTTTCACTCCTATTCTGTGGGCAGCAGTCTTGGTCATCAGTCCAAACAAGGGCTTCCCAGGAGAAGCACTAGGAGCTGTGTTTGAGAGCTGCTCTTTTTTTTTTTTTTTTTTTTTGTGGGTTTTTTTTTTTTTTTTTTTTTTTTTTGGGTTTGGGGTTTTTTTTTTTTTTTTTTTTTTTTTTTTTTTTTTTTTGTTTTCTTTTTTTTTTAAGAAACAAAAATAAACTGCTTGACTGGTTTCAAGCACCCTGGTGAACCTGTGTACAAGAGAACATTGTGCATTACAGAAATGGAATTTTCTGAGGAAAGGCCATTACAGGAATTGTGAAGGTGTTGCTGAGAATTGTTACAGTGGGAAAACAGGAACTGATGTGAAAAGGGCTTTCTCTTCCCTCCATTTGAAAATTCACATCTCCTAGCCTTTCATCTCCAGTGCAGATGTTTGTCTAACAGCTCCTCTGGGACATATTGTGCTGGGTTAAGGGTACTGCTGTTACCAACTCTAGAAATAAATGCTAAAACATGTGAAGCCTAAGTATGCACTTTAGGATGCTCTTATTTTTAAGACTTCTTAAGAAGGACACAAATTACGAGCTTAAAGTCATCTTCGTTTTCTTGTACATTGGCATCATCTTAAAGCAAGCTCAAGCTCTACTGTATGGTCCCAGTGTGGGCTCTGGTAGAGGAGCTGATGTATTTCCCTTCCAGTGAAAAGCTTGAGTTACCAGATCCTGAAAAGTTCATCCAAGCACTTCCAACAAAAGACCTACCTGAAAAAAATGCCAGTGATCTTTTGGAAGTGAAAAGACCCTGACACGCTGATCGCATTTCTAAGTGATCAGTGAGATGGGACCACCTCACAGGATCTTTCCTCATGAAAAGCAATATTTTAATCTGTATTTGAACAAGCATTGCAAATTGTATTCAGGTTCATTCTCATGCTCTGTGACTGAAAAACAGAGCTATACAGTAATATTAACCTTATTTACTGCAGGACAGCACAGTCCATCATCACTGACCTTTTGCTTGGCTTGAAACCTCAATAAGGAGGGAAGTAATTACTTAGGAAATCAGTTTTCCTGGATAACATGCCCTGCTTGCCTCACATTGTTTTAAAAGTGCAGATGTTTTATACCTGTTTCACTCAGCCCTGAGAAAGTTTATTGATAAAGGAAAATTAATCATCCAAAGCTTTCACTCCTGAAAGGTTTTGTGCACTTCATGACTCACAATTTATATGTGAAATCATTGTAGTAATTTTCCCATGGATTGCTCCAGTATTTCAGTATCTTCTGTTCTGGAGACAATGATCACATAACAGATAAGACTGAACTAAGAGGTTAAACCTCAGCAATAAAGGGCCTGATTTACCATGGACTTCCCTCAGATTTACATTCAGGCTCTTGCTGGTGCCATGCTGGCACTGAGTTGGGCTGACACAGGAGTGAACAAACTCAATCCAAAATCAAAAACTCAAATCCCAACTCAAGCACTGAGCAGTGTTAAAATCTGATGCACAAGAGTAGCTGGCTCCCAAGAGCAGTGATTTTATTCTGAACCCAAATGATGAAACCCTCCAGTTCAACAGTGCAGAAACTGCCCAGAGACAGATGAGACAAGCAGCAGAAGAACACCCAACCCTGGCTGGCAGATATCAGGAGCACTGCCACACTGCCACTGCCCAAGCATCTCTTCTGCAAATTAACCCTTCCATGCCCTAAAATGCAGATACATCCGTATGGAAGCATGAACATTTCCATGACTCCCTGGGCACAAGTTCTCTGAAGGCAGGGATTTAGGAGAGCAGAGCATCCCCTTTGTGGCCACACTGCAGTGTGTGCTGAGGGGCCCCTGAAACTGTGGCACCTGGATGGATTTGCTAAAGCATTTGGCTGTTGTGTTGTTCCTGCCTGTGGAAATATAATGTGATTTTGTGGCTTTTAAGTGATATGACAGTGTAATTATGGTAGTGGAAACAGTGACTGTGTGAGTGTTATTGATGAAAACAACCAGGAAGTCTGTCCTTAGGACTGAGATTTGAAAGTGGTCATGGTAGGAACTTACCAGCTGTGGAATATTTAAAGTGTGTTTTCAAAAGAAAGGCAAAGTCAGGCTAGTGAGTAACTTTTAAAAAAATCTTAGATGTGACTTGGTTTGGTACAGGTTTTGGTTTTGTAACCAGCTTTCCAAATCACATATTGCTACCATGATTCCTGTTTCAGTCCAGAAAATTTCAAAGCTGCTCATCACCATGAAAACTGCAAGTCTATTTGGTCCTTGCTACCACTGTCCCTCTTAAGGCTTTGTTTGCCACTGTTTTCAGCAGGCAGTGGGCTTGGTTTGTGCCTCTCTCTGTGTTTTGTGAAAGAAAAGTCTGGTAACAAATAACCCTGTGACTGGTTTTGTAGTTGAATACTTTCTGCCAGATCTCCAGATGGATTAGAGATTTTCAGCATTAAAGAACATGTGTACCCTGGTATCAGGGAGGATCACAGCCCTGGCATTTCTTATGTTTGCACTGTATGAATAAATGTCATCAATGTGCAGAATTGGGTGAGGCATTTGGAAAGCAGCGTCCAATTCCTGTTTTCTTCTGGGACTACACAAAAGATGTGCTGCTTTCCTAAGAATTTTTCTATTTTAAGCCTGATCCTCTAATTTCTTGAACACTGACAGTGATTGTACTCAGCCTTGCTGGGAAAGAGCAGCAACTGTCCCTCACACCAGCGGCTCATTCATGGGCAGTCATGTCAAGTGTGCACCATAAAATGTCACATCAGCTGTTTTGAGCTAAGTGACAAAGGGGACTTGGCTTTGAAGTGCTAACAAAGGTAAAGAAATAGCAAGAACAAGGTGTCAGATTTTGTAAAGATTTCTGATGCACTTTAAAGTCGGTTCTTTTTCCCCCCCATGTTAATACTCTGAACTTCAGAACAATTGATGCTCCCGGAGCTGGCTTCTGCAGGCAATCCATTTTCCATGTTTGACATTTGAGATGGAAGATGTCTGTAAGGTGAAGATTTAAGTGAGGATTGTTATTTTGACATGCTGTGTCCATCGCGTCATTTTCCATTCGTGTTCCTGCGAGCACGCTGCCCAAAAATGTCCTTATCATGTGGCACCACACTGTGCAACAAAGGATCTGTTTCACAGGGCTTCTCATGAATTTGACTATGCATTGAAACAAGCTGGGTTTTTTAATACATGCTGGATCTTTTTTTGCCCTGGGTTTTGGAACAGCAAGGAAGGTTTCTGGTATTCTGAATTCTGGCTCTGACTTGTCTTCCCTCACCTGCTGTGATTGTGATGGACTGCTCTGCATTTGATTTCTTGATCAGCAGCCACTAACATTAGAGTCATTAGTCAGCCTCGCCCAGCCAAGCACTGCACAGCTTTCCATTTTATCTTCCTCCAGCAGCAGTGGTGCATTTCATTGTTTCATATGTTCTCACTTACTGCTTTAATATGCCATAGCTTGCTACCAGTAGGGATGTGCATGTACATGCACTGCATCAGCTGCTCCAGAGAGTGCCAGTGCCTTGCCCATGGACATAAATTAGAGTTTGATGTGCCCCCAGTGAAGTGTTTTGTGCTGCTGCTTCTATCTGAGACTGTGTGTGCCGATCTCATGTGCAAGTCAGGCCCCGTGCTGGTCTGCAGTAACAATAATGATGAAGCCAGTCTGGGCTCTCACTGCTCTGGGAAGAAATCCACCTGAGCTCAGGAGGGAAAGTCTTTCATGATAAACCATGCTGCCATGTAATAATAAAACTGGGGAGTGTTTATTGACTGCTCACAGCCATCTTTTCAGTTTCTGGTTCACAGGAGCCTGTAACAAAGCAGTTTTGCTTTTATTTGTCCAGGTTCTGATGGGTGTCCTGCCTGTTCCAAAAAATTGACTTCCACAGGGCATCAGAGAGTTGTTCTGCATCCCTATTTGCTCAGCCTTTCTAGATGAGCATTAGCTTGTCATCTTGTCTTTTTTCCCCCTGTATCTCCCAAGCAGCAAATCTGTCCTTGAGTTCTGTTCTCAGGACCTGGTGCGACTCTTTCTTGCAGAAAGACATGAGCTGTAAGAAAAACAGAAATACTTCTGCAGGTACCCTGCAGGTTTCCCCACTTACATGTCAGACCAAGGCTGAGGTGCTGCTTAAGAACCTGAATCAAAGAAACATCCTGCTGGGAGAGGTGGAACACTCAGAGATAGGATGTGTGATGTGTCATTTGAAACTCCTTGTGTCTCTCACGATGCCTGTATATATACATTTATGCTTATATATTTATTTATGGTTCTATTTGTGTTTGAATTTATGTGGTTATTGTGAGTGTTTGTCAGTTTTCCTGGAAATTGCAGTTGGCTGCTCAGGAAACTGTTTCAAATGTGACCTGATTGCATTGTGCACATATGTATATATAAATATATATAAAAATAAATATATATAAATATATGCTGGCCTTAAGGCAGGAGAGAAAGATGCATAAGGCAGAGGAAGACTGACTGTACCATGTGCAGTTTAGTCCCCATCCCTTTCTCCTTCACTGGTTCTTGGTGAAGCCCCCAGGCATCTCCCTTCAGTAAGGGGAAGGAGGGGGATGCACCTGGCTGGAGAAATGGGTGTCAGCCCCTGCTGGAATTCTACCCACAGAGCTCCTGGGGGTCTCACTGACACAGACCAGTCCTGACTCAGACCTGCAGCAAATGCTTTTCTTCCCTGGCCCATGTGCCCCATCCCATGGCAGGCACTGCCCTCCCACACAGGGCCTCTCCTCCTGATGCAGGGAGGGAGAGTTCACCACCAGAAACCTCCCTGTGCTTCTTGCCTTTCCCAGGGCATTCCCAGAGAAATGTTTCTCTCCTGTCTCCCTTGCTACAGCAGTGCTGTCAGGTAATTCCCCCAACCTGACTGTGCTGTGTCTTTCTCCAGTGCAGAATCAATACAACTCTAGGCTGCATTTTGAGCTTTTAGCTGCAAAACCCATTTTTGCTGTGTTTCCCACATTATCCTTTGAGTGCTCCTGTTGATTATAATTAATCCTTATAACATCCTCCATTGTGTCAAAGAATATTCCACAGATCAATTGAGTTTCACAGCACCTTTGAGGTGTTGATAAAAAATAGTACACTTCTAATTGCTGCTTTCTCCTTCTAGAAATGTCTCTGTTTTACTAGAAAGTGCATGACTGGGGGAAAAGGTTGTTTTATATAAAGCAGGTTAATGTCTTGTGCTCTGAAGCTGTGAAGTGCTGGGGGCACTCAGCTTCTCATGTGCTGCCCCTTGGCAGTGAGCAGGGGGTAAGAGCTGCTAACACAGCTGCTTTTGCTCATGTGGCCATTCCCAGCTTTCTGCTGCACTGCACTAAAAGTGGTGGATGGACTGGAGTATTTCAGGTACTGGAAAAACCCAGTTCTAATGCCAAGTGAGGGCCTGGAGCTTAATTCAGGCACATTTTTTGAGAAGTGTTTGTGATATGTCCATGTGACACTGTAGTCCAGTATAAAATTCTAAAAGCTGGATGTGGTTCTTTCTGTCGTTGTTCTGCTGTTGTTGCTCACTCCTGAAAACATTTTTTTTTCCTGAAAAAGCTGTGAAAGCTTGTGAAGTCGATATTTGAATATATATAATGAGAAGAAATAAACTCTAGAAGGGAGAGAGGGAGTTGCAAAGACTCAGTAGCATTTGTTTGTGAGTGATGATTATGCAGTTGCATCTAAAATGTATTTCCCACCCCTGTTCAATTAACAACTGAGGGTTTTAATGGACAGAGCCTACAGCTGCAGCAATCCATCCCCCAGAGAGAGAGATTCCAGCACCTGAGAGCAGTCTGCAAAGCCTGGCAGTGCCATTCCTCATCAGAAGGGGAGGAGACGTCCTCATGGGAGCATCCTGCTGCTGTAAGGAGCTGCCTCCAGAGGATTTCTGTGGGGGAGACAGGGCTGGAAAAAGAATGAGTCTAAGCCCAAACTAGTATCTCAGTTCTGCAAAGCAGTGATGCCTTGATCCAGTGAAGTTTGTGTTTAGCTTTGAATACACGAAAAGGAAAATGAAGAAAGTGGTGTGTGTTTCTCTCCCTCACCTCATTCCCTCTTTTATCATGGGTAACACTTTAAAAATATACCTGAAATATTCCCTCCAAGGCTTATTTAATTGCAAAGGCACTGAATTTCCTTACCTTGGTTGTGTCTTTCTTTCATTTTAGTTCCAAGACCAAATGTATTCCTTGTTAGCCTAAGATATGCTTTTCAGTGCTACAAGATGTGAAATCAAGATGTATATAGGATATGTCTCATCCTGTGTATGGGAGAGCTCTCAGCTTTTTTAGGCAAATCTGTTTCCAGGCTTGGCTCTGGGAAATATAATCAGGAAGATGCATTTCATCAAATAACTTGAATTTATAAATGCAAAGATCCTGGTGTATAAATATATGCATCAGCAGACAATGGAAGCGCCCAGCCAGGAGTATCCAGAGCCCTGTGTGGTTTTTTAGAGCCTTGGGACCACTTCTAGCTAGAGAATGATTCAACAGAAGGTCTTCAGAAATTACAGCACAAACAGAGAAGTACTGGAATTTCTTGCATACATGAAGTGCCATGTGATTGATGCTAATAGGTAAATTTAGAATGTAAACTTGAAAACAAAGAACTGTTTAATCTGTGTACATTTGTTATGAGCTGAGGTCTCTAAGAGCTAACCAATGGCTTAATTTTCTGTTTTGATCTCTCTGTGCAGGACACCAGCCATGATTGGATGCTCCTTTGTGGTGGACAGAGAGTATTTTGGTGAGATTGGCCTGCTGGACCCTGGCATGGAGGTCTATGGAGGAGAAAACATCGAGTTAGGCATGAGAGTGAGTAACACAGAGACTTTGTGCATGTGCAGAGGGTGCTGGGGAGCTTGTGGCCCAGCAGAGCTGCTGTCTGACTGTTGTGCTGGAGAAGCTGATGCTGCAGCACTATCTGGAAGTGACAGTGCCAGTAAGTGCACGTTCCTGGCCTTGAGAGAACTGATAACAGTCAGGAATATGTTTTATTGGTTCTCCCTGTCAGTGTCTGAGCCCAGTGAGAAAGGTTTTCCCCTTTCCCTGTCTCTTTCCTGGTGCAAACAGCCTCTCTGAGTCTCCATGTGTTCATTGCCCTTAGCTGAGGTTGTACATTTGTGCTCTGACAGATGCAACACCTACAGAAAACTAAGGCCAGGCTGGTAGAAGTCACTTGGAATGTTCATCATACACACATTATGAATGCTGGGGTATTTTACAACTCTAAGGATCCTCCTTGTAGAATAAAATACAGGGTGCAGGTATTCAGTCCTGTTGGACAGCTCAGTGTGAAGTGTGGACAGATGACTGGAATATCAGTCCCGTGGCCTGGACCTAAAGAAGGTTGGATACCTGTGATCCCTTGCCCTTGGTTTCAAGGTGGTGCTTGCCAGCAAGTCCTCCTGAAGCCCAAGGAATGTGGCTTTGCTTAGCATTTGAAAATTAGGCCACTTAATGTTGCATGAACAGAGTTTCCTCATTATAAAGCTGACTGTTTAATTATTTTCCCTTTACTCTTTATCCCCTGCTTCCCAGTAACATGTCCCTGGTGCATGTAATGTGCTCATTAAAGCATATATTCTCCTCTTGGTGAAACATTGAACATCATATTAGTCCATTTTTTATCTGGCTCTTCTTTTTTCTGAAATGGCTACAAACTCCTTCACACCATTGGACTGAGGAGGAAGGTCACTGCAGCAAGAGTTTATTTTCACATGTGGGTGTGTATTTGTTATTCCAGCATTGCAAGAGGGGTGGGTTTGTAATGGGACTGTGTGAATACACTGCTTATACTTTAGGGTTCAGAATTCACATAGGGGACAGAAAAACTGCTACCACAAATCATCCAATTTTCCTTAAGAGGGTCAGGCTATTACCAGGATTGTGTGAGCTTTCCTTTATCATTGTGCAGGGCTTTGAGCTGTTTGAAGCTTTTTCCACATGGCTGCTCCCAGAATAGATTGAACACTCTGGCAAAACTCTGGCGTGGTTGATGAATAAGGCTCCTAAGAAATCTGAAAGCTGTCGCTCTTCCTTAGGCCAGGAGAACTTGCTGAGTACGATTAGAGCTCCTGGTAAACAGAGGCAAAGGTTTTAATAGGATTATGAAATGGCACTTGCTTGAAGAGACAAGGATTTGAGGTGAGTGAGGATGGGTTTTCAGGGATAGGGAACCTCTTAAAGCCTGCAGAAAGCTTGGATCTAGGAAACAGCTCTTTTGCTTTGGGTTTTATTTTGGTTGGGGGCCTTTTTTTGCCCTATAAGAAAAGCTATCCCTACTGTTTGGAAAGGGTTTTATGAAAATACAAGAGTATGAGTTTGTTGTGAAGGAAGCTGTGTGTCCATAGCACAGGTCTGTTACTCTGTGTTTCCAGCCTGGCAAGTAATATACAGTGTCTGCCTCCTAATTTGCAAATCCTATGTGTGATCCCCTCCTGTGAGCCTTTCAGAGCTGTCAGAAACTAACAGTGTGAAAATGCACAGGAACCTTCTCCCTTCTCTCTAGGCTATTTATAAAACCACTGTGAATTTACCAAGTTGGGAGGTTTTTAACTCCAGAACCTCCAAGTAAATTGCAAAAAAATCACTTCTTTCCTGAGGCCTGGTGCAGTGACCCATGCAGGGGTATTTGGTGCCTGCCCCCCACCTGCACAGAGGGGTGCTGTTGACCATGTGTGACTGCTTGTGTGAAGCAATGAAAGATAGAAAAAGGAAGGAATACATGAATGAATAAGTAAAGAACAAAAATTAATATAATAATAAATAATAAGATGTAGGGGAAAGGGGTGG
>NW_005054330.1:1493030-1512742 GCF_000277835.1 Geospiza fortis | reverse complement strand
GCAAACAGTCCTCATTTGAAACAGCTGTAACAATAATCCTTTTCTACTTTTTTGAAAACTATTATCATGTAACTGCTAAGAGAAAAGGGATTAGGCTTGGAGTGTCTGAAATAGATTACATTGCATCTAGTGAACCCTTGTTTAAATTGTTTTAATAAAGTGAAATAGGGAAACAGTGAAACTAATGAGCTGATTTGGGAGGATACTGTTTGATAACCCAGCTAATTCCCATGAAATCTATTGTTTATTAAAAAATCATTACCTTGGGTATTCCACTGTTGGCTTTGCCCTTTCCTAAATTCCATAGATGGAAATATTTAAATAATTAACCTAAGAGATTTTCTGTATTGAGTATGAATAAGCAGTGCAGCAACAGGCTGGGGTTGCCTGCTATGCCTATTGAAAGTATTTAGGGGTCTGCAGCTCTTTTTTAAACTCCTATTATTTTTTGAGTAAATAATGGTGGTTAGAGTGGTTAGAGCTGCAACATTCTCCTGATGGGGTGACTTCACACTGAAGCCAATGTCTGTTTGCCAAGAGAGGGAGATTCTGGTTTGGTTGAGAAAAAGCACCAGCTGTTCTGGGAAATAAAAGGGAAATGGACACATTTGCAGGCTTGTGGTAGTAAGGAAATGGATGGACACTCACATAATGTCACCTTGCACTGTATCTTTTAAAGGTGGCAGTTTCACCATGAGGTGGATAAATTGGGGGAATTCTGTTAGGACAAATGGTGCTATTCTCTCACTGTTCTCCAACCAGCTACTGAAGCTGATGGGAGTTATTATCAGCACCTAAACACAGGAAATTACAGCATCCAGTCTTGGCTGACTCCTCTGTGGATAAGCTGCCCTTCATGAGCACAGGCTGTAGAAGACACTCCAAATTCAGGGTAGATCATCTTTGCTGCTCCTGAACATCAAATGGTCTCTCTGAGTACAGGGACATGTCCCAACAGGAAGAGAAATTCAAGCAGTGCTTGAATGTGGAGGCAGACAGGGATCCCTTTAAGTGAGGGTCCCAAATTATGACCCTGTAAGAAGCTGCATGCTGTGCAAGCATCATGTGAGTTCCATTCCTAGTGGGAGCTACAGACACACTTAATTATTTAGAAAGGGATCATATAAACATTAAAAGCCTAGTTTATGATTTAACCTAATACAAGCAGTTTATGATGCATCTTTTTATAGTGAGTCATTAATCATTGCACTAAGGATCCCTCTCTTCCTCTGGTGCTCCAGTGATAAGGTGAATGAATTGCTGTTCTTTTCACTTTGTGCCCATCAGCTGTAATGGTGGGTGGAAAGAGATCAAGCATTTATTTTAAAGGATGCTGCAGCAGAAATTAAGTTCTGCTTCCACCATTAAGAATCCAAACAAATTACATTTTAAAAAATCTGTTGCCACGTTGATAACTGCAAGTGAAACTCCTTTTCTTTTATGGCCAGCACCAGGCTGCTTTATTCTCAGTAGCACTGAGTCACACCAGCAGGTGAGTCCCAGGTACCTTTGGCCAGTTTGTGGCACTGTCAGTGGAATGTCTCTGGGAGCACAGAGCTCCCCAGGACTGAGAAGAGCTGACCCCAGCCAGGATCCAGCTCAGATCCTGAGTGCTCTCTGCTGCTGTGCTTCAGTTGGTGATGGAGGCCAAGCTGAAACCATGGGTTGTGTCAACAGGAATGCAGTCCCACTTCTGGCTTACACAAGTACTCTGTTTACTGTAAAAAAAATCATGATGCAGATGCACCAAAATCTCCTGATGAGGAAATGAAGCTCATTACCTAATGGACTTCCATACACAAGCAAGTCATTATACTTTCCCAACTTCTGTTATATGCCCTGCCTTTACTTTCTTTAAAAATAGATGAACTACATTTTTTCTGAGCAGAAATGCTAATGTTAGATTGTTGAGTAGTGAATTTTTGACCTCATTTTATTACCTTTAGCTAAAGAGATTTAGATTCCTTTGAGCAGTCAGTGTTTTAAATGCAGATTCCAGACTGGTGTGCTGTAATAAAAATGTCACAAGGTTTATGTATAGCAAACTTTAATTCTGAATTCTGGACAATGCTTTTTGCTCTGTGTGATTCATGAGGCCAGGTCTCTAGTCTTAGAGCTAAATAGAAACTCAGTTCTGGTGAGTTACTCAAAATTCCAGCCTTTTTTCACACGTGCTGTGGTAAAATACAAGTGAAAATTGCACAAAAAATAGAGGTTAATCAAAGTGTCTTATTATGGTGAATCTGAAAATGCTTCATTTTTATTTGGATCTTTCCCAAGCTGTAATTTTTAGTATAAATTAATTCAGTTTTGACTTAAAAGTCTTAAAGCCTTTTAGTTCAAAGACATTTAATCACTTGAACTGTGTTAACAAAACCCCACAGTTGCTGACATCTGAAAAAGTGGTGTGCTCTGTCCTTAGACATGCCTATTCACACTGGAGTGCAATAAATCAGCATTTTCAGCATGAAGTTAAATGCTATTAAAACGTTTCTGAGCAGTTCTACACTGCCTAAGCAAAATCCTGGTAAGTGATGTAATCTGCTGTTATTGGAAGTTGCCCCAGTGCTTAGGCTGCAAAGATCTCAGTGATAAATCTCCCAGGTCTCACCCTCCAGATAAAGTGTGTGAGTAAAGGTGTCCCCTTTTTCCATCTCCAGTTTAATTTAGCACTTTCAGAGGTATTTCCTGAGGTAAAGCAATGCTAGGCTTGGGGAGCCAAGCATGAAGAAGTCATGAAAGGATTGAAGTGGTGGTGCCTGCATTCCATGAATTCCCAGCTCTGTCCCCTCTTCAGAGCAGGAACTGGAGCTGCTGGTTCTGTGCTGGTGTGCAGAAGTGACGAGCCAGGCCCTCAGCACATCCAAAGCTCAGCATCTCCTGATTCCACTGGAGCTGCAGAGATTCAGGCAGGATGGGATCAGGCTTGGCATTGGTGTCCAGCAGTCAGACATTCTGTCTGGAAATGGAGACAGACTTTGTGGCAAGGCAAGGAGCCCCTGCAGGTGTTTAACCCCAGCTCTGGAGTGTCCAAAACCACCCAGAGTCACCAAAAACCACCAAAAAAGAGTCACCACTGGGGTTGCCCATGACCAAAGTGTGCAGTGGCCAGCTCCATGGGCAATGTCTGTGCTCACAACTGGGAGGGAACTGTCAGCACTGCCAGGGACTCTGATCCCAGCTCTGAGGTCAGATCCCCACCCCAAAGCAGATCCAGGGAGAAGGTGGGAAAGCAGTGAGGACAGGCTGATTGCAGTGATAACCAGCACTGGGGACAGGGTTCAAATGTCTGACCTCAGCCACATTTCAAAGCAGAGGGTTTCCTCTGTAAAGGGTCTTCCCCACGTGAAAGAGCAGGATGTGCAAACATTGTCAAGCAGAGCCAAACAGCTAAAACGTGGTCCTGGGCCTCTTCTGATGAAGTTAGAGTACTTGGGTTTTTCTCTGACCAGATTATTAGTATAGTCTTAATTGTACTTTTAATGGGATCTATCATCCTGGTTTTGAGGACAGAACCCAAATCCCTCCCTGTCTGCAATTTCTTTGAACCATACTGTCCTCTTTTCTTTCTTATTTTCTTCATTATTTTTCTTTTTAATAAAATAAGGATAACTTTAACCTTGCGTGAGAAACAATGGTTTCATCAGAACACAGCACAGTGGTGCTGTAGCAGGAAATTGCCAGCGCAGTACAGGACTGGAGCTTGTGAGTACCCTTAAAAACCCTCTCTAAAGTGGGAGCGTTGGAAATGGCTCAGAAAAGAGCATCTGGCCATTTGGCTCCAGTATCACATCATGCTCCACCGAGTGTAACATTTTATGTCACAAACTCTTTCATGTACCAGGACATTATCAAAGCACAGGGCTGGAAATTTCAGAAAGAGATCAACAGCAAAAAACTGAGGGGAAAAAAAAAATGCTTCCTTAGTCTTTGCCACTTTCTTCTCAGCCCCTTTCCTGCAGGTTTGATCTCAATCTAAAATGTGTTCCTCTTCAGAGGCAAGTGTGAACTGGATGAGAGAGAGAGAGGGGAAAATGAAGAGGAGAGTGTTAATTGAGATTGAAATAGGTTTCACTTGCCTAATGATGAGTCTGAACCGAACACTAGAGATGAGCTACAGCTGTTCAGAAACTTTCTGATACAACATATTTTGTGTTGCAAAAATAACAGCTCGTCCAGAACTCCAAATGGTCTGTAGAACTCTAAATTTTGATGCTGATTACTGAAAGCTTGGCTTGGCCTGTTTTGTACCCAGAGGTGCCCAACTCTTTAGGTCAGTCTTTAGCTTGGTCCCACCTGGCAAAAGATTTCTTTGAGTTTTTCTGGAACCATTTTGAATCTCTCTCAGAAATCTTTAAAAAAAAAAGAAGAAAAACCAGTTCTGTGGAAAGCATCCTTTTCCCACACAAAAAGAAAGGAAGATGTGAAAGTGATCCAGGATACCAGCTGTTCCCAGAGAGAGGGGATGCCTCTTTCCTAATTGACTTTTTGAGTAGCTCCCCAGCTGGTTTTTGTTTTTTTGGGGGGGATGAGAAGTTTAATCAGCAATCTCTAGGAAATATAAAAGGCTCTCAAGATGGGAGGAGTCCTCTCAGCCTGGATTTCTGCGGTTGGAGCAAAGATTTGGCTTGGAGCAGTGTCCTGTGGGGTCATCCCCAGCCCAGCAGCCTGGGTAAGTTCTGGATATGTGGGTCACAGCCCAGACTGCTCCCCTTGGCAGTGACCAGGGCCAGTGACCTCATTTGGGAAAGTGCTTTTCAGCCTTAGGGCTGAGCTCCTCCAGGCTGAGTGCAGGTCTGGAGGTGGGATTTAGGTATTTAAATGCACAGCTGAGGTGTTACCCCTGCAGGAGTGCTCAGGTCACCATTATTTATGGTGTTAAACATCGAAGTCATCACCACTGGCAAGTGGAAGTGTTTTTGTCATGGGAGCATGAGGGTAACAGAGCTGATCTTTGAGAGTTGTAGGCTTGGAGGGTTAAGAGTTCTGGGGCCTGGGTTTGCTTGGCTCAGTTTTAATTCTGCCTGGAAGGCTTTGCAAGGTGATGTGACATTTTCTTGCTGTACCATTTTTAGTCTGCTAAAGAAACCTCTAACTGACTAATAATTATCCTTGCACCAGTGTCACCTGAATAAGGCAGAGCATGTCGAGCTGACCTGTGTGACAGGTACCTCTGAGCTGAGGAGCAGGGAGGGATTAACTCATGTAGCTGTGTTGTTGGATAAAGGTCCACTCCTCGGTGCCAAATTTATCATTATCTGCATTGTGTGTAACACATGGAAAACAGGCAGCTTAACACTGTGCTTGAAAGAGCATTTTGTGTAGAAAGAGCAGCAGATTAGCCAGCAGTGAGAGGTGAGTTGGTGCTTCTCCCCCAAAGAGCTCCCAGAGGAGTGAGACCTGGCACCTCCTTAGAGGAGCCAGAACAGGGAACCAGATCCTTATCTGGCCAAGCACAGACAGAAAAAAAAAAATTTCATTAAAGTACTTATAGCCATAAAATTTCAAGATGCACTTAAATTTTGTTTTCTACACAGGAAAAACAGGGAAACAGGTTGGCTGAAATGTTTTCTTAGCATGTTTATTGTAACCCTGCTCTGTGTGTAGTTTCACTGCTGGCGTGCTGCAGCCAGTCTAGATTCACATGGATAAATTCCCTCTGCATCCTCATATGTTATTGTTTCTCTTCCATGAATATCAGATTAGATTTCATGGCAGTGTTAGACATATATTTAATGTGCACAAAAGCATTGGTCAAAATGCCAATTGCTTTCCATTGGTAGCTTGCTTTCAACATAATGGAAAGGTGTTAGCTATTTAAAAGAGAGGGAAAACAAACACAAAATGACATAACTGTCATTTCTATTTGTACTCTAGGCTTAGAAAAAGCAGATCTCACTGAAAAATCATATTTAATATGACATACAGAATTTATAGCATGAGAAATGCAGCCAAGGATAACCCAGAGAAGCAACAAAATCCATTTGCAAAATCTGTTTTGGGTGCAACTGTGTATCACATAGTCAAGTGTTTTGACTGTGATAAAATAATTTATTCATGTGTTTTAGTAAAACTGTAGCTGCATATTTCTACCTAAAATTCCACTTAGATTTCCTCTGTGTCTCTGAGACAATGTCATTTGCACAAATATCTTCCTATCAGAAAAGCAAATTATTCAATAACCTCAGAGCAGGTCCTGTCTGTAATTCCTGGCATGCTCTGAGGAAGCAGGTAAATTAGTTTGGTTTCATTTAACCAAGGGGAAACTGAGGCAGAAGGCTCCAAAGATGTCCCCATGGAATGTCTGAGAGTCATCTGGTGGCAGAGCCAGGCTGAAACTATTTAAAATAAACTTTATTGTATTTCTCTACTAATTGGTCTGAATTCAAAGCCTGAAATGATTACTGGGGGTTACAGCACCTGCATACATTATAAGAAGTGCGCTTGAAATTTCTGTGTTCCTTTAGGGCCTGATTGAGTGAAGAAAGGATAAGGGTGATGGACTTCAGGAGGAATGAGTGAGTCCTAATTTCTGGGTCTGAATAGGGAGTGCAAAGCACATTCAAAGCCTGAGTAGGTGTGCAAAACACACTGAAAAATCCTCTTGAGATCTGCTTTTCCTATTCCTGCTTCCAGCTGGTGTTGTGCTGGCAGGTTCCTGGTGGCTTGCAGAGTTTCTGATAAATCTGTGGCCAGCTCACCAGCACTGTCCCTGATCCCCCAGGGAGGAGAGGTGGTGTCATTTTCTGTCTCTGCCTCCCCTCCACTTGCCAAGAACAGCCCTCAGGGCCAGTCTGGCAGCTGAGGAAGGGTGGAACATCCTGCCTGTGCACACACACACACATCATATTCCTTCTTCACTCCCTTCCCTCACCCTTCTTATCCCTCATCAAGAAATCCATGAGCTCCCAAACCCTTGTACTGCAGGAATGGGCAGTCTCAAGCTGGGATGCCTTGGAATGGCTGCCTAGAACAGAGGTTAGACAGAGTTAGGAGGAAAAAGTGGGTGTTTATCAAAGGTCTTCAATGGATACACCATGGGCAGCCAAAAGCCTTGCAGAGGCTGCCCCCAAGATGGACAACGGTCACGAGTTTTTCAGACAGGTATAAGTGTGGTCTGTTTGCATATCAGGTGTTAATCCTCCAATTACAGCTTCAGGTAATGAAGTCATATTCCTCCAGTTTGCTCCTTCCCCAATTCACTTTTGTCCGAGTTTTTCAGGGCCTGAGGCTGTGAGGTGTCCTTGGGTCACAGAGGGATTGTTTTGCCTAACTAAAACGTGAAGACAATTAACTACACACTTTCCATGGAGTTTAGAGCTGGGCGCTGATGCAGTATAGGATTTGAAAAATACAAAATCTAAAATCTTAAGGCATCAGCTGCCCTGGTGCATGTGCTGGGCTGGCTGGTGGGTGTGTGAGCACTGAGCTGTGAGTGGTGCTGTGTTCCCTACCCCCTGTCTGTGGCTCAGCCTGTCCTGCTGCTGGCCCCAGCCCTGCTGCCCTGA
This sequence comes from Geospiza fortis, assembly GCF_000277835.1. NCBI lineage: Eukaryota > Metazoa > Chordata > Aves > Passeriformes > Thraupidae > Geospiza > Geospiza fortis. The sequence goes on along the minus strand of NW_005054330.1, from coordinate 1,505,234 downwards.
CACCGCTCCTGTAGCCGAGAGGCGCCGGTCTGCCAGAGCCCCCAAGCCTCTGAGACATGCTGACAGTTCAGCTCCAGTTAGCTGCAGTTCAAGGTCAAATAGGACTTTAAAATATGAATAAATGTCAGGGTTTGCTGGCACATCGATCTCAGTCTTTTTGATTAGTGCCAGATCGCATGAATAAATTAGCCTTGACAGGTGCGATAAATTGTATAGACTACTGATCTCAAACAGTAAATGTTAGAGAAGGACGTGGAAGGCCTGGAGGGGAAAATACCCTCTGCAGATGCTTGCATTAAATGAGGTGAGCTTTGATACAGTGCTCAGGGGGTGATCTTCAGGCAGGAGGAGGCCTTTTGTTCATTTGAGATTCTGTGCCAAGCCAGGGCACGTCTCCGGCTGTGGTATTGATTTCCTTTGTCAGAAGGAGTTTGGGTTGCTGTGCCTGGTGAAGCGAGAGGGCTCTGGGGCCTGTCCCACCCACTGCCCTCCCCACCCTTCCAGGGGTGTAAAAATGGCCTGGGCTCAGCCCTTCTGGGTCTTAAACAGCAAGCAGGTCTCCAACTACAGTAAAACAGAAGTAGAAGGCATTGGAAGTGTCTCTTGGTAGTTGTCATGCTGTGCTGAACATTGTCAAGCCACAACTGAATTCTGCATGTCAGATCTTGGCTTTGCAGGGTCTTTTTACTTGGAAACCAATGCTGATATTTAGAGAAATTCACATGACAGAGTACATGCTTTCTTTCTCTATGATTTCCTGTAAAACATAACTGGGATGCTTCATTTCCCTCTTATGCATAAATCTTAGCAATGCAAATCACTAGTTAATTTTATTTTTAATAAGAGTGTTTTCTCTTTTGTTGTTTGCTAAATGAGCATGTGAAAGTAATTTGAGGATAGAACAGAGGTTTTTTATTCTATTTCATATATCTCCGCCTAAGAACTTTCAGTTTTCTTAAATCAGCAATCAAATATTGTAATCCTCTCCAACATCAGACACATCACAAAGCCAGACTTTGTCACAGACATTTCAACTCGTTCTTTTACTGATATCCTTTAATTAAGCATGCCCTCTTTCTGCAGCACCATGCACACATTCTGTCTCCCCATCTTGATAACTCATCTGTGTGTTTGTGTAAATAAGTCTGTGTGTACATATTTATATGTAAGTACAGATCATGGACTTGTGCTCATTTTGGCCCATTCTTCCTCACAAGGGCTTCTGTGAAATACTTGGATTTATGCTGAGACACCAAGCTTCATAGTACAGATAATCTGAAATGCACAATTCCACATGCAGAAGCATTTTTCTCTCCAAAAGCAGAAAGGTATGGATGTGCTATATTTTGTAGCACGAGAATTAAAGAGAGAAACTTTGGGTTTGCCTCAATCGATTTTACAAAATGAAAGCAGAGCAGAGTCTAAATTCAGTGGATTTTAAATTTTCATTGTGAATGTTCTGCATAGATCCATTGTCCTTACTATAAATATACAGCCACCAGTTTTGTGCATAAATTGTCCCTTTAATACACAAAATCAATAACATATGTATAATCTAAAAGAGACTATTACAAATCTGTTGTTCATGTGCCAAAAAGTTTGGGTGCTGTGATGAACTGATACATCTTCAATACATGTGTAGTGTTAGAATGGAAGGAGTTGCTAAAAGGGATTTTGACTTGTATAGAAATGCCTTTTTTTAATATAAAGATAAGGTGATTATCTTGATTACAAGATCTTCACCAGATGGGTGATATCCTGCACACACAGGGCTAAGGATGGTGTTAAGAACAGAAAATGGGGTGTATGACAGAAAGGAGGGTCAGCCGTGGTGCTGAGTGGGAAGAAGCAAATTACCTAGTAAGAAGGATTTTGAGAATCACAGAGGAGCTCTGGGAGGATTAGCCAATGCAGGCAGGTGTCTCCAAGCCTCAAAATGTGTGCTTTTCTGATTACTGGTATTAGAGAGAAAAAAATAAATGTTTACAAAGCGATAGGGAGGAGAATGAAGATTATATTTTGAGGGCCAGGGAAGTATTGTGCCAGACTTAGGAACTGCAGAAAAAATGCTGTTGAAGTAAACAGATAAGAGAGAAGCGTTAGTATTGCTAGAACTGGGGCTTCTTGAACACATGCCAAATGAAATGTGGGGGGATTTGCTCATAAGAGTCGACCGATCTTCAGTCAAAAAGGCTGCAGAGATTATTAAGGAGGTTTTTTGCATTCCTACAAAAGTGCTTCCCTGTTTGCACTCATAATATCTGTTATTTTTCTGATCTGGGGGCAGGGCAGCAGAGTGGGACATGGCTCTGATTTTGTGTCAAACCAAGCTTTGCCAGGAACCTCCTGAGAGGAGAGGTGGAGTTTTGGTAAAGTCAGTTTGGAAACTATCTCTGGTAGTACCAGCTGCTTCAAATGAACCTGGCCTGTTCCTGCAGAGGATGGAGCTGTGGATAATAATGAATCATGGAGCCAAGCCCTCAGTGTTCTGCAGTGAGCACTCTCAGTGTTAAGCCAGACCTGGTATAAACTGAATCAGTCCATTAACTTTCCTCCTTTACCTTGCCTCCTCCTTCCCATCTCTTCCCTAGGCCATTTTTTAACTTGAGGGTCAATGTGTTTTGCTTCTGGGGTTGTGCTGAGGTGTTCCCAGGGCTGCAGCAGAAGTGGGAAGGGATTTTGGAAAGCTGCATTCAGAGCCAGGCTGGTGTCATTGTGTGCCCTGTAGCGTTGTAGGTGCTTTCATTTGAACAGGTTACCCATGGCTGTCTCCTGCTGGAAGCACAGCAAAAATAATTGCTGAGGGAAATGTGGTTCATTTTTCTCTTTCCTCATTAATCCCTATTCAGTATCTCTTCAGGAAGATGCAGTGATGTGTCAGTGTGCTATAACTTACTTTCCCTTTCCATTCCCTCTGCCTGTTTTAATTAGGCACAGCCCTGTTGTCCATCTTACTGGAGCAACATTTCCTGTCATGTCAGATGTCAAAGGCAGTTTCTACATGAAAATATAGCAAATTCTCACACTTATTAAGATGGCTTTTTTAGATCTCTACACAAAGTTTTGTCATTCTGCATACCTTGTGGGGCACTGACATTTTTTCTAGAGTCTGGATGTGGAGGGCTGACTGTCAGCCACATCCCTATTTATCCCTAGGTGCTTTCACAACAGTCTCTGGGCTAAACACAGATCTGCTGTCAGTTCTGCCTGGCAGAACCAAAGCAGGGCTAAGGAAGGTGTAGATGTAACCAGGCTGGTTGTGTGACAGGCACCAGCTTGGCAACCATGAAAATGAGATGCAGAGGGAGGTACAGGTTTGACTTTGCTCAGTTCTCAGCCCTGGCAGGCAGGTGTGCTATGCAAGCAGCACTCATTAAATCCCCTCTAAGGCAGTCTAGGAGGTTTGGATATCTTTTGCATTTTGCACGTGGAACTGGCAACAAAGGAAGTGTTTTGTGGGGATGGTGGGGATGAGGCACTGAAGTGTGTGAGACAAATGCCCAGGACCAAACATTCCTGAGCTGTCCAAGGGCTGTGCTGAGAATTCATGCCATTTTCCCACCTTGGTTCAGTTTTTTTCCCAGTCTTAAATCCTTTCTTTCTGGCAAGTCTTTAGACTTTTTCTCCACCTTCTGTCTCCTGCTTTTGCCAACGTATCTCATTCTGTTTCATCACTCTCCTCTCCCTCCCTCCGCCTCTCCTGGCTCAGCTCCACTAGGCCTTAATGTTCCACATTCTCCTCTAGCTGTGCCAGTGACTTATGAGCTCAGTGCTGCTGTGGACACCAGACCTCTTAAGCACCTTAGCAACTCCCAGGAAAGCTCATAAATGTCTTTCACAATGGATGTTCAAAGTAAGAGGAGCATTAGAGGTTTGAGGAGTTTCTTGCCTAATAGGAGAAGCCTAACTAGATGAGAAGGGGAGAACCTATTGCTTGGGGTAGGAAAATATAGATGCCTTTTTAATTGTAAGAACAACTAATTAGGTGTCCTGTCTGTGACATGAAGTGAGAATGTGAAGGAAATGTTGTAGTTTGAACAGAAATTAATGCAGAGGAAAAGCAGAAGAGGCTTATGTTTTGTAGGTAAATTAGCCTTTGTTGATCATAGAACTTTCTTTTAACATCCCCTCTGACTGTAGAAAGATAGTGGGGTAAAGACTTGTAGAGGTGTTATGTGTCTGAAAGTAAAACTGGAAATAGTGACCTCAGGAAATGAACACAGAGGTGAATGTAAATAGAATCTGATTAATGAGTCAAAGGAGGGCCAAACTCAGATGCACAGGGAGAAGTCTCTGAAACCCTCAAGGTCTCAAGAACAAATCCTGTTCTGAGGTTTGTCTGCTCTATCCCTTATACCTCTGTTATCTCTTGCCTGATTGTCTCTTCTGCTCCTTTGGTCTCTCTGTGTGGCTGCTTGTTTTTTAATGCTGCCTTCTTTCTTTTCATCCACTTGTTCCCCTCAGGTAGTTGGACAAAGTAGCTCAGAATTACTTCATGCTAATGAGAATCCAATGCTGCCTTTCTCCCACTTGATGGAAACAACCTTGAGGCCCCACGCTGCACAAGGAGCAGATTGCAGATAATATGGACACAGTTTTAGTACAAAAACAATCATGGGGTGTAGAAGTGGAACAGAAAACAAATTTTAAATCCTTACAGTGCCTTGTATCATTAAATCCTGGAAATGTGGGCTGAAATCCCTCTCCATAGCCAGGGCAGCCAAATTGTTTTAGGGATGGTTTTAATGCTAATAACTGCTTGATATCATAGACAGGTTGTTTTGGTTGATTAATTTGGATGTTTCAGCTTATGTGCATGAGTATTCCCAAACTAGTCAGGGGTTTTGCCAATAACTTGGCTGTGGTGGCATCAAGCTGTGGCTGACACTAACTGTGCCAGCTTATGAATTTTGATCCAGTCAGTCTTTTCTCTCACTTTGAACCAAAACATCAAAGTACCTATTTATTATTTTTTAAGCAATCACCTGTGGATTTCTATTGGTTTGCATCAGTAAAATGTTACTGGAGGGAGTTCCTGTGGATGTTCAATGCCACATGATTTGAACACCCTATCAAATAGATGTGCACAGGCAGCTGCCTGCATTCAGGGCTGTGTTTTCACTGAATGGCCATGGTGAAAGTTAAATGATGAGCCCATGCACACACTGCAATACTGCTGACATTCAAATGGCCAAATCAAATCTAAATTGGATATGATTGGTGCCATCAGTCTGAGACACACTTAGTGTCTGCAGTTATGCTTTTGTTTCATGTGTATTTAGGAGGTGACTCCTCTGGGTGTCTGCCTTAATGGGCTTTGGCTCCTGGAGAACACAAGCTTTGTGTTTCAGGGGAACTTAACTCTCTATCAACTTCACTGCCCAACCATAGGAGCACTCTGTCACTGGTGTTTCCTAGTGATTGACAGTCAGGAAGGCACTCCAGAGTGACAACTTAACACTTTTCTGCGTATCCCTTTGCTAGGTTGAAGTGACATCCATGTGTTGGCTCCAGACAGTCATTTGTAAGACTCTGTCTACATCTCAGACTAGTGCCAGATGAAGCATTAGATGTCATCAGCTGTGACAACGTGGTACCCACATTTCCAGCCCAAATCCTGGCTGGAATGTGGCGTACCTTCTGCTCTTTGTAGGCATCAAGAACCAAGGAAACTGATAAATTGTTGTTGGGGTTCATTTTCAGAGTACTGTCTAGGCAATTCCATTAATATTAATAGGAATTTAGCAGATAAATCTCCTTGAATAACTTTTAGAAAATTTACCCTTAATGTGCCTTACATTTCAATAAGCTGAGCTGTGTTTTGAAATTCCATTTGAGAAGGGTAAAGTGATAGATATAATAACAAGGGATATGCAGAAAACAGTGGGATGCATATTTCTGTGTGACACTAAAGATTCACAGTACTTTTAAATCAGAGCATCCTGGAATACTATTAATGAAATTCCCTTTAACCTTAAGGGGTAATTTTTACTAAGTGATCCACAGGGGATTTGGCTGTTAAATTTCCATTAACAGTAATGGGATTCACAATATTACAAAGCAAGTTCCCCACCAGCCATGCTGAAATTCTACCCCCTGCAGCAATTAATCATGCCTGTTGGGCTCGTTAATGGAAATATGAAGCAAATTATCTGGCTAATCATGATCTGTGATCAATTGGCTCTCCTGCAGTCATTGATTGCCAAAGAGTCAAAGCCAACTCTCAGCTTTTGTAGCCAACAGGACACAGGGGTGTCCCTGTCCCAGGTGGAAATGCCAAGGCAGCTGCAGCCCATGGAGAGACAAACCAAGGCTTGCAAGCAGATGTTCCTCCTTGGAATTTCCTGTCTTCCATCTCCAGCAATCCTGCAGGGGCTTCCTTCTTTGCCCTGGGTGTAACAGTGTCCTTTTTATTCATTTTTTTTTTTTTTTCATGCTTGATTAAATCTAAGCCACTTAGTGGATTGGTTTGGGGGCCTTTTCCCTCCCTGGCATTCTGTGAAGGCTTCACATTCTGCCAGAATTTACCTTTAGCTGGGCTGCAGACTCAGCTCTGGAGGGTATTTTTTGATACACATGATGGTATTATGGTTAAGCTAACTGGCAAACATGCAAATCCAGGAGTACCATGCAAAATCAATAGCATTTCTTCAGGCAGCAGCACGCTAATTTATAGCCACACTGCATGACTCTGTCGTTTTCCTAATGAATTCTCCAGTGTGCAGGGGTGCACTAAACAACAAAGATAAATACTGGTGTGCAGAGGAGCATAATACAGATTTATAGCCATAACAGCACACAGAGTACAGATGTTTTGCAAGCAACCAAGATTGCTTTATGAGCTTTTGCAAGCAGGGGTATCTGTATTGTAACTAAGGACTGGTTTTCAATGGAACTTGAAATTAATAAAGCAACAGGAATCTTCTTAAAATACATTTTGGCACCATCCCAGCAGCAGTGTCTTCTGCATCCCCACCATGTGGTTCAGCTCTTACTGAGAGCTGTCTGATGGCAGAGGTTGGGTGCTAAAAAAGGGAGAATCCTTAAGATCACCTGAGCAGCTGTGACACTGATGCCATCGAAAAAGGACACACAGGAGCACGAGGCAATTCTTAAAATCAGTCCCAGAATGTGTATGAGGTTAGCCAGGCACCAACACAATGAAGAGCTTTTCATTGCCCACTCTCTCATTTGGCACAGAAACATTTAGTGCCTTGTTATTAATTTTTATATATTCAGGACCTTATTTCTGTGGAAATCTTGATTTTTATTTTCCTTCTTGCTGGGGAAAATAAACCAAACTGCTTCTGTTGTTCTGTGTTTCTGTGGGGAACTTTACTAATGTACATAATATGCAACAGCTGATGGCAAGTGGTGATAAGTTGCTGATACCACGGGGAGCTCTGGAATGAGTGGTTTACAAAGCCCAGTAAGTAATAAAAGTCCATAAACAAGACACTCCACAGAGCATCAGAGTGACAGAATTTTGGCTCCAAGATTGAGGCTGTTTGGCTGGTATTGGAAATCCATATAACATCCTTCCCTCCTGGCATCTGCTACTTTGAGAAGGTTCAGTTCATTACAATAACAAATTTCAGCTAAGCCTGATTGCAGTCTCTGGCTCCTTGGATGGATCATTCCACACTGGAACATCCCCTGGCTGGGTCTCACACTGCTGGGTGCTACAAGACAGGGCCTCTGTGGTCATTTGTCACTCCCTGACTCTAAGCAGGGTACATGTGCTGATTTGTAGTTAATGCAGGTGATCTTTGTAGCCTTTCTGATCAATCCAACCTAATTAAAGGAGTAATTCCCTGGTTTTAGGTCCAATTTACCTTTCCAAGATGGTGTGAATGCCTGCAGCTGAACTAATAATGAGGCAGCATCTTAGAGCCAATTAAGTGAAAATGTATCAGTAGAGCCCATTAGACTTGGTAGAGTTCAATAAGGGATGGAGCAAGTGAATTTTTCCTTGTTAGGAACTCTGGTGTCTTCTGGAAAGTTAGAAAAGTCACAGCAAGCACCTTCTCACACAGGAATGTCAGGCTCGGAGTTCCTGAAGGCAATCAGTCTCTTCTGATGGTTTCCTGAAACAGCTGTGCCTCTCGGAGGTTAGGCATTCAGAACAACCTATATGGAACACATTTCTGGGTGTTATTTTTGTGAATATTCTTGCAGATCAGCCCTCGTCCATAAAAAGATTCCATTAATAAAACCAGCTGTGGAATAGGAAGGCAGAATGGTGTTATTAGTGACTGCAAAACGCCTTCAAAGCACTATGCATCATCCAAATAATTTACTAAATGGTTTCTGAGAAGAACTATTAATTAACTGGCAAGAATGAGGCACATTAACATTTGTTTATTGCACTATGTCTGTTGGCCTCGTGGGCTTGGACCAGAAGAGAAATTATCACAGAGGGGTAAATGTTAGCTGAGCCCTGCATGGACAGAAAATCTCAGTGATTCACACCCTGAAAGCTGCTTGGGATTAAGGCCAGATGTGAAGCTGTGGTGCTGTAGCTCTTTGAGCCTCAGTTCTGCCCTCCTGTCCTGCCTTATTCCCAGTCCTCCAGAGAAACAATTCAGTGGTTGCATTTTAATTAGATATTTAATACTGTGCAAATCAATTTGATGAGAAGAAAGAACACATTATCAATGTAATTTAAAATATGCATTTGTTTTTCTCTTCTGAAATGGGACAGATTTCAAACATTGATTCATTCTGTAATTTGTTTTTTCTCTATTGAAAAGTGCATTTCAATAATCCCTGTGATACCGAAGGAAAAATAATCAGGGTTTTTTTTCAGTCCATTTCTCTGCTTTATTCACATCTAGCTGTGTTTCTCTCATCTTTTCTTCTGTGTGCAGGTCATTAGGGTTTGTTCATTCACAGGTAGGGAGGGATGTGCTGGTATTGGAGAAACACACATTAAGCCTGAATTTGTTCCTGCATCCAGGTCATCACTAGAACAAGATGAATCAACTTGCTTCTCAGTTTCCCCTTTGAGGGGAGGGAATAAAGAAAAAAAAGTGTGTTGTGTTTACCTGAATGCTAAAAAAACTGATCACACAGTGGCAGCATTTGTTGCTGTAGCTCAGCCCCTTCAGAGAGGGTTAGAAAGCAACAAGTGAGTTAGGAAAGGCTGCTTAAAATATCCGTGTCAGGCTGCAATACAAACCTTGGGCTCAATCTACCACTTCCTCCAGTGTGAGATATCCATGAAGGCATTGGATGGATTTTCTCAGCGTGTGCTGTGTCATCTGCACTGTTCTTTTGTCACAAAAGGGAAAAAGCTAATGGAATGATTCAGACATGTGAACAGAGCTGGTTATCACAAGTATCTTATGCTTCCTTGTCATGTGCAAGTGGGAAAAGGTGGTTCTACAGCTGATGAGCCTATTAAAAATTGGATCTATTAAATAGATCCATGTATTTGGTTTCAGTGATGAGATCTTAATCAGAGCCTGACATTATCTTGCCGTGCAGGTGAAGTTTTCAGTAATACATTACACGTCTTGTAAGCAGCTGCTGTGGACAGAATCTCCAGCCCAGTTGATCTGGTCAGGTGTGTGAGCTGCTGTCAGGACACCTGGGCAGCCATGGTCAGTGCTGAGCCATGTTTGCACAGTTTGATTTATTTTTTTTTTAATGCTGTATGGGGTACAATAAGTTGACCAAGTGTGAAAGGCTTTCCTCTGCCTTTGTTCCAAGCATCTCAGTGAGGTTGTTTTCCTTCTTGTCTGTTGTCTCTGTGTTTCCCAACTCCAGTTTCAGATTGCTTTAGATTGCTCCTCCAGCCAACATAAATGCATTTCACTGTGCAGTGTTTCAAAAGGGTGCCACTAAACCACTTATTCATGTCAACACTGAAGACTAAATCACTTCTCTCACTTACATGTCTGTGACAAATTTCAAAGTGTTTTCAGAATTTGACACATCCTTTCAGTGAAGATGTCAAAGAAACTAATGTCTTGCTGATTTGATTCAGAAAGAGTGAATCAATTCAAAGTGTGAAGGAAACATCTGTGTGCAAAGTTGCCTTAGACTGCTAACCCAGATCTGCCATGTAAAGAGAATTCCACCTCAATTAGAGATTTCATAGTAGCCCACTATGTTTGTTTAATTATGCACATTCACTTCAATATCTATCCATTAACTAATTTTAATTATATTTGTGTTAAAAAGCCCTAAAGTATCTGGATCAAAAGGAAAAGTTTTATATTGTGTCCTGCACCACTGAGCTCTTAAGTGCATTTTCTGTTGTGCTGGTGGGAGAGCCCTGGGCTCAGTGACTTTTGTTCATGGATAAATATATATATATTAGACATGAAAAGAAGTATCTGAGGACTCTAAAATATTAGTCTGGTAGTGAAGAACGGGAGAACCTTTCCAGAAGGAAGAATTTGCATGGCAAAGATTAGAAAGTTTTAAATTTGATTCTTATCTCTTCCCAAAGTCCTAGGCTATATCTTGTTCTGCTTTTTGTCAATCTCAGACTTCCTTAAAAACTTTGAAGCATCTGTGAGAGTAAGAAATATGTTAGCCTAACCTCTTGGAGACAAGCTCCCATCTAGCACAAGAATCAGCTCAAAGTTCTGGACTATAAATTTTGTTCTTGCCATTAGAGCTGAGAACTCTGAGCTGAAGATGGACTAAGAAAGAACAACATTCAGACTTTTGAAAAATTGCCTCTGATTTACAGTGGTGACACAAAGCTAAGTATTGAGTTATCAGCACATTCATCACTAGATTTAGTGCAGTGTCTCAAGATAACTTTCTTTTTGAACAGTGTTACTGTCTGATTTTTGTGAAGCACCCTAATGTTTCTTTTTCATGCACCTCAACTACCCCTTTGTGCAAGTTGTTACCCACCACTTCCTTTAGGCTTTTATTTATCTGCCCTAAACCTGCTGATACTGCATTTCCCTTAACTTCTGAGATGTGTCCTAAAGCTTGGTTATGGCCAGTGATAAAGGAGTTACGTCCAATTCTTAGTTGACAAATGAGTGTGGTTTCCATGAAATTGGTAATGAGATGCCAGTCCACACCAGTTCAGGGTACAAACCAGGAAGCTGTATTGGATCCAGAGGCATGTAGCACTTAAATTTTATTTATTTCTCAAATGTGTTAAAAAGCCTTGTGTGAAATGTTTCTGCCTTAGCAAGCTGAAAGCTGTTGATGTTTTTCCAGACATCGTCCTTTTAGAGCTGCAATCCTGAAGAAAGCTGAAAGGTGCCAGACTCACTATTTCTATAGTCATGTACCAGTGAATCAGAACAGCTTGAATGTAGTGCTGGGGGTTTTTTGACAGCTTGGAAATGCCTTATGCCATTGGAACTCATGCTCTGTGCATGGGATTCGTTCCTTCAGCTGCTCAGAGGACAAACCTGTCAAGTTCATACCTTGTGCCTGCTGAGATGTGAAATAGGACCTTGTAATATTAATTTTTCCCCTGTCTGCCTGTTCTTCCCCATACTCTTGCCTCGAGATTACCCTAATGGCTTCTCCCATGTTGCTGACTTGGGGTTTTATTTCCAAATTAAGCCTCCTGTCCAGAGTGACCTCTCTCTCCCATTTTAAAGACCAGACACACTGGGTTTTGTGAAGGATTGTGTGATCCCACTCAGGAACTGGACCTGGGTGCTGAAACTGGGTCAATTCCCAGGTAAGTGGCTCAAGAAGAAAATTAGCTGTTCTGGAGAAAATGAAGTCCTTATGACTTCCATCAAAATGCCAAGAGGCTTTTCATTTTCCAGGGTCAGCCTTGCCAGGAGGGGTAGGCTTCCTGATCCTTCTTTATTTTGCAGGGTCTGGTAATAGTAGTATGAAGCCATGTGGACGCAAGTAAAGCTGCAACACTTAAAAAATTTTATTAAATAAGAGATCAAGCAGGGCAAGGAAAGAAGAATCAGTATCTGGGGACTGAGAAGCCACTTCAAAGGAAAATGATGTCAGGAATGAAAATCTGAAGGCACAATGTTGAATTCTTTCAGTGTCCCTCCATTATCTGTCTGCCTCGAGTGTTACAGCAGCTGAAACTGCTGAGGGGGAACAGCATGAAAAATAATAGAAAAATAATCTCTTTATAAGGAGTGGGGGCTAATGCCCAGAGGCATCTTGACAACAAACAAATAACAAATCCCCTACACAAAGGAGAGGTACTCAAATAAGGCAGCAAGCCTCCCTGACACCAAAGCCTGC
>NW_005054330.1:1482554-1493003 GCF_000277835.1 Geospiza fortis | reverse complement strand
GAACAAAGCTTCTCTTGTAAGCCCTGCCCACTTGCTTGCAGTAGATAAATACCACTAAACCTTTCCAAAAGAAGCTTAAGAAAACTAACAAACAAATCACAAACAAAAAAAAAAATTCCATGAACCTGCAATCTTGGCTCTTTGCCCTGTCAAATGCCCAAGACATGTTTATTTTGATGTGCAGCCAATAGAGGCAATTCAGAAGAAAAATGAAGGCCAGGTCCTCTGATAATATAAATCCTCCTGACTTGATTGCTAGCCCAAAAAATCAAGTGGAGTGGAAGCAATAAAGTAATTGTAATATTAAATATTATTTTGGCTGGCAGATTAGTGCCTTTTCCTTCCTCTCTCCCTTCCCAAGCATGTGTGCTGTCACATTTCTGTTTCCTTGTAAAGCTAGGTGTGTATCTGATTTGAGAAATAATCAATAAAAGGGTGAACGTTTCCAGAGGATATTTGATGACCTTGATGTCCAAATCCCAGTGAATTTTCACTTGAAAATTTCTCTGATAACACTTTGACTGCAGTTCTGTCAGATCCTCTCTGCAGGGAGCTTACAGTACTGTAGCACACCTCGAGCTTAATTTCATACTTGTGGTGTTACTTTTGCTGAGGTGTCTGTTCAATTGGAATGATCTGGAACTTAGCACTGGGGCATTTTCCCTCAAGCAAAAACATTTTGTGGAAGGATGCCAAGAGTGTGTATATATCTATCCCATATATATATATAGAATCCTAAAATTATACTTGTGTTTATGTGATTTTAATATTTTGTATCAAAATATGTGTAACCACCATGTCATTTTAATGACTGACAAGGAAACATGCTCCCAAAATTTAAATGGTGTGTCAGAGCACCCATAGCCTGTTTGCCTGCTTGATGATTCACATGTAGTAATAACAGGATTCACATATAAAAACAACAATAAAAAAATAGTTTATCTTAAAATTTTCTAACCTGATTTCTAGGGTTAGAACACTCTGTGGTTTGTGTTTATGTTGATTTTTCATTAAATAGCTTGGAAAAGCTTTGGGAGGTGCACCAGCCAGAGATTTGAGCAGACCTAAACTTTTACTGCATCTCTGGGGCTTTGCCATCAGTGCAGCACTTGTGCAAGTCCCCTTGATGTCAGCAGCAGCTGAGTGCCTGGTTAAAGTTAAAGTTAAGCACATGCTGAAGGGTTTTGCTGCAGGAGATAAATGCAGGGCAGCTAGGAGTTGTCCTGTCTGTGTTAGCCTGCAAAAATGAATGCCTCAAACCAAACAGTTACATGTGAAAAGTGTTGTAGCATTGATTTTCACAAAGATATCACAAAGAAATCTGTGAGAAAGCAGCAGGGAGCTGCTCAAACCATCGTGGTGCTCCACTGAAAATGAATCACAGTGAGGAAGGGGATGCTGACTGGGAGGGAGGAAGAAATGATTGGGAAGTGTTATTAAATAGGTGCACCATCTCCATTGCTCTTTCCTTAGATAAAAACTGAGCTTTTAGGGAAGTTCCTGCCTTTGTTTCATCCGTTTTCTCCCTTTGTCTGAGAGGACAGTGAGTGTTTGAGGTAGGAGCTGGTTTCCTCTCAGTGTGTTTACAGTGCAATGATGCCCTCGTGTGATGCTGCACTGCCACGAGTGATGGTGCGAACCAATGCACCTTCTGAAAAGCAGAAATATTAGAGCCCGTGCTCTTCAGTGACTCAAATCACCAAATGCTGCCTCTGCTTTGTTTCTGCTGAATGACTTGAAGGAGTTGCAAAAGCTGCTTCCCTCTTCGTGGTGCTGGCTTTCAGAGCTCGTCTAAGATGAAAAATCACAATCATTTTGAGCAGCAGATTCATGAGAGACACCTCCTTATGTTACAGAAGCATTACAGAGAAACAAAGTTATTAATATTTGATCCTCATATCATATGCTATTGGAACTGCAGAACAGTAAGGAACTGCTGACAAGTCAATCAGATTTGTCTTCTGAAGAATTTCACTAAAGCTGAATTTTTTTTGTAACATTGTCTTTCAGTAAATGGGCTGAGCAGGGCAGTATTTTGAATTCAGTCAGGCAAAATTCTTGTCAGTTTGTAGCAGTTTTCTCCAAATACCTTTTTCTTGCTCTATGTTCTTTAAAACATTTATTTTTTTTTTTCAGGCAGCAAAATACATTGCTACAGCCATTCCTTGTGAAGAGAGAGTTTGCCACTCTTCTCTTTTGAAGCACCCTTCAGGTCATATCAGAACAATAAGAAAGTTGAGTTGTTCACAGCATTTTCAGCCACAATTTTTTGTTTAAATTCTTATGTGGTGTCTTTATTGTGCACTTGGCTGAGCCAAGAGTCTGGATCCCACTCATGATATTCATGTCTCTGTTTGGTTTGTGGTGTCACCCTGTAATGCCAGGATGTGTGGCTGGATGAAAAGAGAGGGTCTTTGATGGGATCTTTGTTTCTGAGCACCAGGTACAAAGGTCTGTGGGTCCAAGACTGGATTTCCAAAGTTCTGCTGTGGAAGAAGGAAAAAATCATGTTAAAGCAGACAGGGAGTCATGTGTTCAATAGGAAGAATATGTTTTATTAGTTGACATACGTGCATAGAAAAAATAGGAAGTTTTTGAGCACAGAGACCTTTTTTCAGTTTTTTTTGTCCTTTAACAGCATGGTTGTAACATCACTAAACATCATTTTACAGCAGGAGTGAAATTTGTTTTGTATCATTCAGCTGGAGAAAATGAGAGTGATGTTTCCTGCAAAATTTTACAGCCCTGGGCTGCTTTTAAAGAGTGTAAACAGAAATATCAGATCTTGTTTTTCTGAATCCATTGCATTTCTAGCTGAGTTTTGAAGAGCAGCTGGTGGAAGCATCAGTTCCCTGGTGGTTATGGGAGAAGGAGGCACCTTGGTAGGAAGTGCTGGTGTCCCTGTGGCAGAGGTTGGAGCAGGCTGGTCCCTCCTCAGCAGCAAGCCCTGACATGAGCTCTGATGTCCAAGGCTGTCACTCCTGTGAAATATTAGGGCTTGCTAATTGCACCCAGCACGTTCCCAGTGCTGCTGCTGTGCCCACAAGGTGTCTGCCACAAATGGGATCAGCACCTCCACGATCTCCTGTGCTAAAAGCACTGTAAGGCTTTCAGAGAGCAAAAATAGAGTGGTGTCATGTACCTGCTCCATCTTCAGATCCTCACTTTAAAATTTCATAGCTGACAAATGATGCTGCAGGCTTTTCAGCAAACACAGTGTGTGGTTCTTAGAACGGCTTTTATCATTTTAAAGCCATGATGTCTTTCTCTTGGTTTTTTCTCCTCTTTTCTTTCACTTTCACAAAGCAGATGTTTTATGTTTATGGGTTCAGTGTCTGTATTTCAGCTGATGAAAATGTATTTTGTTTCCTTCTGAGTACAAGAGTTGCCTGCCAGTGCCACTAATCACCTCACTAATGGCACAGCCGAGCACTTCTGTGTTTGCAGGTACATTTTCCCCACCAACAGATGGGCCAGGCTAATACAACTTGGAGCAAACTGTGAGTGCTCAAACCTACCCCAGGTGCTAAGGTTACCCAGGGGACTGCCAGGCAGCTGGGGTGTAAATGCTTTGGTTCTTTTCAGGGTTGTAGAAAGGAAGAGGAGCTGGAGACTAAATAATTTCTCCTTCAAGCTTCACTGAATTTCCTCTTCTGGACCTACTTGAGAGCCAAGTTTTGCTCTCCCAGTACCTGATGCCACTTTTAATTTTGCTTAGGGAAACACTGAAGGAAGCAGTCACCCTGATGCTAACCTTAGAACAGACAGGGCCCATTCTGTGGCTAAAAATGGCTGAAAATGATGAAAGCTGTATACACTGAAATGGTCACTGTGTATAAATGGTTTAAATTGCTGCCTTTAAAGATCAAAGACTTAAAGAAGAACAATTTACTTCATTCTTGGTGTAGATATCATCCATTGCAGACATAAAATACTGGTTTGTCCTAATATGTGTCTTGTTCAAATTGCTGGGAGTAGTGACCATTTCACAGATGACACTTCAGTTAGGGGACAATTATATTTAATGGTGTGTGCTCTTCCACTGGTGATGATCCACCCAGCAGAAGGAGTGAGGTGCTGCACAGTGTGCTGAAGCAGGGTGTAGCACAAAGGGGGTCACCCTGCTCAGCCAGCATCTTCTTGCTGCTGCTAAATTGGGAAATAACTGCAGGTGGCTAAAAAGAGATGCATTTGTTGACTTTGAGGAGCCCCAGATCTGCCATGTGCACACCAATAATCAGGGATATCTGGAGGACCCTCACTCCAAGTCAACACAGAAAGCCCTGCCTAAATACGTGTGAGCAAATCATCAGCATTTTAAAACTCTGATGTTGTTTTGTTAAAAGCAAAACAAAAAAACCCCACCCCAGGATCTTTTAATTGTTGTGTATTTCTTCAACTACTCATTCTCCTGTGTCTTCCACAGAGGGCAATTTTATTATCTGCCCTTTACCTGGAGAACACTGAAGTGTGGGGTGTCTGATTGAAAAGCTCTGCTTCTGACAGAAGCAAGGATTCCAGGCAGCTCCTCTTCTCAGGCTTACAAAAATGCCCTACCCACAAGGTTATGCTGCCTTCCCACACAGGTATATTATGCATAGTTAATACCCATGAAATCAGTACCTGAATTTTCCACTGTCTCTTTATCATGCTGAGACACGTTTTTTTTTTTCAGCTTCTTGCTTTAGAAAACACCCTTTATTTTGGCTTCTTTCACAGTTTCTATTAGAAGTAGTCATGGTTTGATATTAATGTTTGCAGTGCTTTTGACACAGTCTAAAGCATGAATATCTGAAACCAGCTCTGCTTTGTACATTTTGTCAGCAGTTTAATGTCATTTCTCTTGCTGAGCAAGTGAATTTGTTCAGAATACAAAACAACTGTAATTTAAGAAAAAAAAAAACAACTCCTGTGCAGCAACTTGCAGATGTGAAATATCAGAGAAGTGAAACAAGGCAGGATTAGGAGGGGTTTCCATTCATTGATTAGTACATTTTTTGCTAACTTAGCCTGCTTCTGCTAAGCTCAACACTTTAAACAAAACTGTTCAAAACATATCACATTTATCAAATACTTCTTGATTATTGTTACTTTGGTTGTTGAGTTGTTTGGTTTTTTTTTTTCCCCTGGTCAGACACAGGATGTCCTTCAATGATTAAATGCCATATCTGAATAACAAATTAACCATGTTATCTACATAGTGAACTCAGAATTCATCAAAACAAATGATGAGGACTGTTACTTGTCATCTGAAATTGTGTAATCACAGCTCTGCTGCGTTGTGTTTTGATTAAGTGGAAGATGATTACACAGATCCATCTCACAGAGATGCAAGAGCACCCAGGGCAGATTTCATTCCATTCCTGTATAATAGAGGTTTTTGAGCACAGCTTTAACTTCCCACTCAGGCCAGGGAAAATGTTTAAAACTGTGCATGTGTTTAAGTCTGTGCACCCATCTGTTTCTTCATTTTTCTTTTCCAAATGAAGAAATGGATGATGGAGCAGAATATGGACAGGAGGGATGTGCACATTTTGTTACCATAGTATAAAGCACAGACTTCAGATATTTAGCCAAGGCTGAGTATCTCAGGGCCACAAATTGGTTTCTTCAGGTTGTCATATCCTGAGCTGGAGTGAAGAATCAGGGCTAGCATTTTCCACTTTGGTTTAGATAACAGGGGCTGCTGTTCTGAATTAGCCTTTGAAGCAGTCAGAGGTTAGAATTGGAGCAGTTTTCTGTCCAGAATGAGGTCACTCAGAGGTCCCTACTTCTCTACAGTCATTATGACATCGAGGACTTTTTCTTCAAACCCTGGAAGTGACAGCTGAGAAACTGAGAAATGAAGTTCAGGTCTATTATCTGTGCTATTTTCCTGAAAGCACATCATCACCCTCTACAATGCTTCTCCATAAGATAAAAAATAGTGTAGAAATTTCATTTTGAAGTTAATTTTTTTAAGGTAAGTTTAGAAACATGAAGCACCTCACTACATAGCTGAGCACAGCATCCAAACTACTCCAAGAGGTCCATAAGGCAAATTGCAGAAATAAGCCAGTTTTGTTATCAGTTGGCTTTTTTTTTTTTTAATATGCTGAAATCATGGAGCATTCCCAGGTCCTGTTGTGATAACTAATCAGGTGACTGGGGAGGATTACAAAAGTTGTTCTCCTGGCCAGCTCCTGCTTTTAGGCTGGTATAGATTCAGAGAACTTCACCACAGCCAATGAGTCAATGCAAATTGACAGCAGCCAAACTGAAAGTGCAGTTTAGTCTTAGTGCCAGAGGAAAAAAAAAGAAGGAAACAGAGGCTATAGACTGTATGCCAATGATGTATTGTGGGGCACACCTCCTAGAGAGCACTGAGGCAGCTTTAAATGTAGAGCGGTGTTGATGATCGAGGTATGGGCCTTTTGTCAGGCAAGGAAGCTTTTTACCCTCTGTGGCTTTTGATGTTCTCTGGGAAATATTCCTTATGATTGTGTGAAAAGAGACAAATTGTTGCAGTGCATCAGACTAGGTATATAATGGAAAATTTTACTTGCACAAAAGGCTCATACAATTCACTTATGGCCTGGGTACTTGTGAGTTATTGGGCTTTCAGATGTGAGAAATAACCCTCATAAGTCATTGCTGCTATTGTGACCCATCCTCTTTTCCTTTACACACAGTTTTTCTTCCTTATCCTTCTTTCTAGCTGAAGCATATTACAATTATTTGATTAGATCTGTTACATGCTGCTCTATGGAGCAAAATGATGAGACTGTTCTCCCAAGTGAAGTTCTGTTTGCAAGAATGCCAATTTCATCATGAGGTTATGTGTGCTATTCTCTGTTTAAATGAAACCCAAAAACCATCTCTTCCCAGATTTTTGGTAGTCAATGTGTGAGCGCTCCAGAAAGTTCTTGCAAGATTAACTCTCATTTTTCACATCTGTGGTGGTTTTCAGGCACTTTCTTTAGCTGAACTAGGAAGGTGAGAGACTGTTTCTGTGCCTTTTCCAGCCTTGCTGTTCTGGGGAGCCAAGTCTGTGCCTTTGGGGAGTTCAGCCAAAGTAAAACCTGGCAGTGGGACACAGGCAGGAGCTCTCCTTGCCCCCTCACTGGACTTTGGTGCATTTGACTCTCCCTCCATGCCTGAACACTTCTGGGGGTTATGCTTGTTGTGACAACAATTAGTAATTCTTCACTGATGAACTGTTGGTACAGCTTTGCCAAATCTGGCTGGGCAATCAGATTGTGCCAGTGGGTCTGGGGGCTCTCTGATGTCCTGAGTGTCAGCACAAATCCATGTCTGTGCCTGCTACCCACAGACAGGGAGCTTTTCTCCCTCAAGCAGCTTTGGCTTGATTTCATTAGCAAGAGGCACTACTTAGAAATGTGCCACTTTCTTCATAAAGTTTATTAGGTATTAAATTGTTTTATTGGGTATAAAATTGGTTTAGAACATTACATCCCAGGCTACTGTAGCTATAAAGATTTCAGTGGCAATTCATGAGATTCATGGAGAATTAGAGACAGCAAGACTTCCTAGGTAAATCAAAAAAAGGAAAACCCACCCACACTGTATGTGCTGCCTGAGGAGATGACTGCTAATGAGATAAGTGTGATGTACAGATCTGTTATAAAAAATTACATAAGTTGGAAAGATAGCAGGTTCTTCAGTAGATCTTCTCAGGGGTGTTTTCAGGAGCACATTTACTTGTTCAATTTGGAGTTAAAAGGAGCTTTTAAACTCCAGAGGAGCACTGCAGTGAGAAGGAGAGACAGCCTAAGCAGGTTGAGGTATTGGCTGTGAATTGTTAACAAGCCAAAAACCTACAAGGCACTTAACCAGGCATTTAATTTTAACTGTGTGAGTGGTCCTGCTCTAGTCAATGGAATAACACAGAGCTGTGCAGTTAGGCAAGCAGTCAAGTGCTTGGCTGGATCTGGAACTACAGGCAATAGCAAATTGCTTTCCTGCCCTCAGTAAGGCCATGCTGCAGCAGCAGCCAAGCATCACTTCCTAATGATCTCAAAGGAGAGAAAAAGTTTCTCTTTGCACGTTTTCCTTATGTAGGCAGGCAAAGGGCAGTCTAAGGGTTAAAAATGGAGAGCAGTTTGGAAGTAAGGTCCAGGCTGGGATAATCTACACAGGGATACAGATTTCATTATGTCTTCTTCTGCTACATTAAAGAGCTACAAGCAGGAATTTCTTCCCATGCAGCTGCTTATTAAACTGTCTCTTGGCCTTCTCTCAGAAAATAGATTGGGCTTTTTACATCTCCTGACATCTGCCTTGGGCTTGCCCTGCTGGGACACCTCAGAGTCCCTGGAGTCCTGTGCAGTCACCCTGACAGGCTGCAGGTGCCTTTGCTCTGCTGCTCACAGAGGGTGGGTTTGGGAGCACCTCACCACACCAGTAACTGCTGCTAGCTTTTTTTACTTCACTTCTAACCTAGCATCATGTAATGACTGTACCAAAGGCCAGCTTCAAAATCAAGTTTCCACTTTCTACTGGAGAGAGACATTTACAGAACATTTGCTTGTGAGGTGCTGTCACACAGCAAGCTCAGCCCTGGCCATGGTTACTCCTGTTTGGTAATAGCTGTTATTTGCTGCCTACTCTTGAGTTTATTAATATAAAACCATGTTTATTTATATAAAACCATGACTGTACCACTCAGAGGTGCAGTAAGTGTGTTCTGCTTGATAACTTTTGGTTTGCTGCACATTTTTAGATGTGAAAAGCAGAGGAAGAGGTTGTTGTTTTGTATCTTGGATTACCAGAAATTGATGCACTGTCCATTCATTATTTTCCAGCTTGTGAAGGGGTTGTTAATCTCCACCTGCATCTCTTGCCCTGTAACTACAGTAATTGTAGTGTGAGAAAATTGAGGAAAGGAAATATTGTTTGAAGAAATTCTAATTCTACATCAAAGGATCATTAGGCTGACTTTAGCCCAGTCTAGGAAGCTTGCCTGATTAATTTTTATTACAGAAAAGTTTTGTATAATTTTTAAACATTGGAGAAGCGAAGTTTGCCAGTTGATGGCCTTCCTTTTGAGCTGTGATATTTTCTTCCTTCCTGATACTCTGAGTTTGATGTACAAGGTTAAATTCCCCAACTTCCATCCGATTTCTTTAATAAAACTGGCTAATGAAGGGCCAAGATCCTGACCCAGCAGCTTGCACAGAAAGCCCCATCATTTCTGTTTGTTTTTTGGTAGGTTTTAGAAGATGCCTACTCTGACTGCAAATACTCTCAAAGTAGTAGAGAATTTGCCACAGTGGGTCAGCAAGCTGTGCAATTTATAATTATCTTTGTTGTTTAAAAAGCTCCAATTTATTCTGAAGTCAGAATTTCTCTAGCATGATCTCCCAATTGTTAGATTTCATTATGTCTTCTTCTGCTACATTAAAGAGCTACAAGCAGGAATTTCTTCCCATGCAGCTGCTTATTAAACTGTCTCTTGGCCTTCTCTCAGAAAATAGATTGGGCTTTTTACATCTCACTCTGTTGCACATTTTTGAGGTTAAAAAACACACTTCTGCTATTTAGGAGGAACACTAGTAAAATACACTTAATTTGTCAGAGGAAGACAAGGACTTTTTCTTGTCTGTTTGAGCAAGTTTAAGCAAGTTTGAGCACTTTGACAAGTGCAGACATGGGACAGGTTTACCTGCAGAGCTTTCTGGTGCTGCCTGGCTGCTCTGTTGGATGCACCTTAAGCAGCTCTGGGGACCCTGGAAATTCCTGGAAAGGCTGAGAATTCACTGGGACCCTGGCCTGGCTCACCTGGGGCTGCCCAGCTCCTGTCAGAGCACCAAGGGGGATTTCTCTTCAAAGCAAGGAAGGTGAGAAAGACTGGGTTGAACACTGATTTTGAAATACTGACCAGAACTGATGTTTTTGAGCCAGAAATCCTGCAGAGATCTGCTAATGAGTAACAGCTCTCTGCCTGTTCCAGAGACTCACCACAGCTGGCTGTGTTAGGATAATTTTTTGGCTAAAGATTTTCAAAAATTGGGAAACCTGAGCTCATTTTTTTCTGGCTCTGCTGTAGGTTCAGATTTGACTTTGAATATTCTATAATTCTATTTTTGTATATTCTTTTTTTTTCTATAGCAAATAGAGGAAATATTTATTTCTGTCCATGACCATCTTTCAGAGGACAAAATGCTCCTGGTATTTCAAAATGCATCTGGATGTAATTGAGGCTTCCATAACTACTGCCACATTAACAGCCACAGTACTCCTCTTTTGAAAAACTGAAATTTACCCTTTAACAGGTCCATGCCAACACAAATTAGAGTTGGACATTTTGTTTCCAGCAAAGCTACCAGAAATATTGTCTCCATCTTCATTCTGAAACAGAGATTACCATTTGCTTAAACCTCAGCTGCTTGCTTAGCCTTCCCAAAAATGTCAAAATGATGCAATATATTATTATTATGATATATATAT
>NW_005054330.1:1478903-1482544 GCF_000277835.1 Geospiza fortis | reverse complement strand
AATATATATGTATGTGTTTAAACTAGACTGTATCATCTTGATTTATAATTTCCCCAACTTCTGGAGCATTTGCACAGCCAGCTCAAGCAGCAGGGATGGGGGAATTTGGAAGGCAGGCGGAATGACCCAGGACTGGCACAAACACCTCTGGGATCAGGTCTTTACTTGGCCCAGTCAAAATAAACCAACCAACCTTCAGTTTAGTCTGAGCAGTGGGACACAGGACGCAAAGAAAGCAGCAGAAAGGGCTTTGTGTCCTGTGCCTCAGGGTACTTGAATTATTCCTTTAAACACAGCATCCTTCGTGTAAAAATGGAATTTTTGCTCGGCACAGTTCAGTCTAGAGCAGGGGCTGTTACTGAGCTGGCTGGCACAGGTGACAGAGGCAGGGGGGAGGGGGGAGGGAATGCTGCCATCAGCTGACAGAGCAGTTGATAAGGCTGGAATCCCTCTGAAAACACAAGTGGTAGAAGCAGCAGAGCATGTAAACATTGACACAGGGCAACAAGGCAGGATTTTGATAGAGTGGACACTGTAGTTAGAGCTAGAGAAGAAATCCCCAGGGGCCCTGACTGTGGTTATTGCTTTTGTCTTATTTTATCTCTGTAGAGGTATTAGCTGCTTGTGACAGCCTGACTCTGAGATGAAAAGAGATTATTTAGAGACAAGAGGACAGACAAGTGGCTTGTATTCCATGTTACTCACAGCAAACGTGCTCCAGGGCAAAATTAAATGAACTGCAAGTCCAGAAAAGTACCTTCATAAAAATGATGTAAAGCTATATTTTTTTCAGGTTTTCTTATAGATGATAGGCAAAGCAATGCAGCCCCTGTAATTGTTCTGTTGGTTTGGTTATTTTTTATCATCCATCCCATTTTACAGAAAACCTTTTTTTTTTCTTTTTTTTTTTTTTTTGACAGAATTGTATTTAGGTTGAATAAGAAAGACTCTTGACAATTTCTTTGGCAGCTTAGAATGTTTACAACAAAGGCTCCACAAATAAATAGCTGGATGAAACCTGGAGCTCAGTAAATGAAGAGGACTTGTGACCCAGCAGGGATCAAACACATCAGCCATGTGATGAAAGAATTACTTAACCCTGTGGCACTCTCAGTTCTTGGAAATTCAGACTTTGATGAAGCAAAGTAGCATTTAAAGATTACTGCCGTTCTACAGAAACAAAACATTACTGGAGTAACAGAGGAGGGGTTTTTTAGGTGTTTGTTTTAGCCAAGGTGAAGTGTATATTCTGAAGTAAAAATACAGGCACTGACTGGGAACATAAAGTGCTGTGGGTCACCATGTAAGCTCTGTATTTATTCTAATGCAGGATTTTTCTGGTCACATCTGACATGCTTTTAGGGTGAGTTTTGTGCTGATACAAGTGAGGAATGGTGATAAATGATTTAATTAGGGAAGCTGTGAAAAGGCAAAAGGTAAATGTTAATGCCTTCTTTGTAATGAACTAATGATTTTTTTTGTCTATAATGGGACATTAATTTGCCAAATAATTTATCTGAGAAAGAATATAGATTTGGCAAGGAAGTGTATCTAAGTGCATGTGTTGAGAAAGGAGAAGCCATTTTATCACATCCTCAAAAAGGTTATTTTCAGATATTGTTGAAACAAAATATTTTGCTGGATCTGAAATGAACTTTCATTCCATAATTTGAGTTGTCAAACACCTTGAAATGTCAAGCACCATTTTGGTTCATTTTGAAACCATATCTGTATCTCTATATATTTAACTTCTAGAAATCTCTTGCTAACAAAGAACATCCCTTATTTGCTCAGCACTTTTATAATATGGGACACTATCTTCCCAATAAGCTGAAGCTAATATTTGCAGAGTTCAATTGTGAGGACACTTCTAACTCTTGGGAAAAATACTGCCAAATGTGTGTGTGTACTTTCACATCCTTATGCTGGATGGAATGTGGCCTAGGTACCTTAAAGAATAAAAACATGCCTAGCAAAGTCTTTTATATGTCACCACTGATAAACTTCTGTTGGTTTCGTTATACAAACCAAAAAGAAAATGCACAAAACAAAACAATTTGTCAGCTAAAGCAAACCCTAATCTAAATCTTTGTAAATGGAGTAACTGATCTTGAAGAAATGAAGTTAAAAGAACCAGTAAAAGGCTGTGTCTGGTGATACACCTCACTTCAAATTTCCCTGGAGAGGCAACAAATCTACAAACCTGACAGCCTGCTTTGCAGTCCTGGAATTTGGAGATTCTTTAGGGAGCTGTCCATCAAAATCACAAACAGCTTTTTTCCTTTGTGTTTTACTCAAATTGCATCCCCTTACCAGCTCTTTAGGTGATGTACAAAATAGCTTCATCTGTCACTCATTTCACAGCCTATGATTAATGTTAATATCTGTCCATTAATAGCAGCAATAAAGAATTTAAGCAGAGTGAATCACTAGCATATAATGGCACTTTCTTCTCTAAAAGTTCCTTTTCTGTGCCATTTTGAGTTTTCTCTGAGGTATCCAAAAACCATTCCAGACATCTGCTGTCTGAGAGTCAGGAAAGTAAAGTCAAAGCATGTTGTAACAGACTCACCAGAGGGGTTTTTGCATTTTCTCATGTTCTTTTTGCAGCTCAGGTAGCTGCCAAGGCTGCTGGGGCCTGGGTGAGAGTGCAGTGTAGGCAGAGGCATTTTTCAAGTTTCAGACAAGTTTCAAATATCCTATTGCAGTCCTTTATGGGCATTGCTCCTCCTCTGGCACTTTCCCATAGCCCTGGGAGGAGAATATTAATCATGGGTTTGTCATGCCAAGTAAATAAGCATTCCCAGTGAAAGCCATGCTCACACACATCTGCATCTAATGTTTATTAAGCATTTGGCACTTACTGTTTAAAAACAGGGCATCAGCTGAATTCAGTAATTGTGAGTTGTTTTAGTGAGCAGGTGATGAACAGTTCTAGCTGAACTTGTCCATTAAAAGCAGGTGATGATTTGTGAGCTTTTTAAGTATAAATTGCATGTTTAGTTTGCTGATCTAATTCAGAATGGGAGTGTGGGAAGGGCTGCCTGGAATTACTGTAATGATTTGATAGTACTTCTACTGGGAAACAGATCTTTTTCTTATTGCTCGCCTCAGGTATTTACTAATTTTCCTCCTAGAGATCAGTTTTCAGTGTAAATTCCAGTTTGAGTTCTGCTTTTCAGGACACAGAATGTTTAATGTGGTGTCACTAGCCTGGCTGGGCTCTGTGCAGGTGAGGGATGAGTTCACACAATTCCTTACAGCAGGATTATCTCTGCTGTACACCTAAAGCACCAAGACTTAGCAAGATTTATGGAACTATTAAGGATGAGCTATCAGGTAGATCTCTTGGATAATATTCATGGTTGTGTTCATACAACTGCTCCTTCAGGAAGGTCACAGAGGAGGAGCAAGGTGGAATTAATGCTTTGAAAAACAGGAGTGCTCCCTTCATCCTCAGCAGTCTGCAGGTGAGTTTAAAGAGCACTGACAAGAGATGGAAACTGCCACAGCTCCCTGAGTGCCACACATCCAGCCTGAGGACAGTAGGCCCTGCCATTTTTCTGCCATTTTTCCCATTTTTGCCTTGCTTTCTTTCCTTTTTTTTTTTTTTTTTTTTTTGTTTTTCTACCTTCCCAGGG
>NW_005054330.1:1417573-1478801 GCF_000277835.1 Geospiza fortis | reverse complement strand
CTTTTTTTTTTTTTTTTTTTTTTTTTGGTGTCAGCACTGCCCTGGGGATGATTATGGAGCAGGGCTGTGGAGAACTCCCAGCTCTCATCTTGTGAGTGAACATCTCTGCTGGTGCATACCTCAGGTGCCAAGGCTTGAACAAATCAAACCTTTTGTGCTTCAGCCACCAAGCAGCCAAGTGACAAATGTTCCTCATCTGTGATGGCCTCATGGTGTGGCCTCTGAGCTCTCTTTGGCCACCCATGGCACTGCTGTGTGCCCCTAACACCAAGTTCTTGAGACTTCTTGTAACCATGCTCAAAGCTGAATTTAAGCTGAGACTTCAGATGTTTTCATGGTCTAAAATATTAGCAAGTAATCTGAATTTGTAGTGTTCCTGCCTTGGAAGAAAATTTACTTTAATAGCCTTTTTTTCCCCTTCTTTTTTCTTTTTTTCTTTTTTTTTTTTTTTTTGAAAATGTTATTTTAAGTAGATCAGCATGCTGAAATTTGCATCGTAAAAGATTGTTTTGGAACAAAGCAGGATCTAATGAGCATATAGCAAATCCCTTGGCTCTGCAGCAAAGCCACAATAAGCATAATAGCTCTCACTGAATGAATCCCTTGCAGCCTAAAAGCTTTTTTCTTTAAAATGAAATAGCAACCCTGCAGGATTTAGTGTAGACAATATGCAAAGACCATTTAATGGTCTGCTGTGGAAAGAGAAAACAAATGAGGATGACTCCACTTAGGGTCCTTTGAAAAGACCCTTTGTGATCACTTCATTAGTCAGTCTGTTTCAATATTTTCTCGTTCAAGAATGACTTTATTCTAATTGAAGCATCAATAAATCCCATTCTTTATTCTTCCTCCCTGTGGTCTCAGCTAAAATGTCAGGAAGCATTTTATCATTTTTCAGCCTTCTTACTGAAGGCTGAGCACACAGTAAGTGTTATTTCATTAGCAAAAGGCTGGAAGTGTGAACTACTGTTATTGCACAAGAAAGTTGAGAACTCACTTTGGTGGAAAAAAGAAAAAGTTTAACAAGTTTTATTTTCCCTCTGGCTTAGTTTGGGTGACAATTGAAGGGAGAGGCTGTTGCAGGGTTAATCTTGTGCTCTTCAGGAGATTTCTGTGGTCATGTGAACACCTCTATGTCAAGCAAGGCATCCCTATTTTGACCTAAGGTGTTCTTGCTGATCTTCCCCTGGCATCTGCCAGAGATTAAACATGGTTTGGAGATTGCTGCCATGCTCAGTTTATCTAATCTTGAGCTTTTCTGTGGGCTGGACTGTGGCAGGGAGTGTCCTGTTCCTGTGTTCCAGCTGCTGAGCTGAGCAGTCAGCATTGCCTGGTGCTTTGGTGCAGGTTAATAAAGCACTGTCTGGCAAAAAGGGGTATTTTCCTAAGAACTTAAATGTTGCAGGAGCTCAGCTGCAGATTTTCGCATGTAAGCTTAGTGTACATAAGACTTTATCCTTTGCTGGGGTTTGAACTTAGAGGGAGATTTTCTCTATGGTCTTTTGGGATAAGTGAGGAGAAAAAACCTAAGGCAATCACATGAAGGAGATGTGAGGAACAAGAATAACAGGCTGGTCTTTAATGCTGCTTCATATATCCCATATAGATTGTATTTTTCCAAGGCAAATTTGTTGAATTTTAACAGTTATAGTACAAACAGGATCTGTGCTGGCATATTTACAGAAATGACTGACAGTGATGCTATTGATTTGGGAAAAAAGTTGAGTAAATTTGTAAGAAAGCAGAAAATTATTCTCATCAAATGCATTCTGAAGGAGTACATTATGAGAAGCATCTGCCTGGGACAATTAGCAAACTACATTAGAGATACCAAATTTCATTTACTTTATAGAGAAAAAATGATTTGTGCTTGCAAAACACAACATATATGGATGATACTAGACCAGAAGAAATTTGCAACCTCTTTTAGACTCGAGGAGAATTCAGAGAAAATGGAGTTATTATCTGTAGTCTATGAAGTTTGGGGGTTTGCCTCAAAGCAGTCTCTTTCCTACGCCTGTCATTTACGTGGTAGGAGCTGTTAACATCTCCTGGAGCATTTTAAGGTGCCAACATTCATTAATTTGCTAAGGAAAACAAGCCTTTGCAAATGAAATCCTTGCTCTTTGGCTGTCCTTTCTCCCTTCTCCCATTCCTCAGTGCTTGCTTGCCTGCCAGACCCTGAGCAGTGATGTCAGGGAGGCTGGAGCAGGGGGAGCTTGTCCAGCATCACTGCACTGACTGAACCTTCCCCAGCAGGAAACAAGAATTCCTGACCCACCACCACCTTTTGGAGCTTGGGGTATTTTATTCTTTGCCATTTGAAGTCTGTGTGTAAAGTTCAGTGTGGCGCAGGGAATCCTGCCTGTGCAGGGTCAGGCTGCTCTTTTTGCCTTGAATGGGTTTTGAATTTCCATCCTCCGCCAGCAAGGCATTTCAGAGAATCTGGAATTTTCCTTGCAGAAGAGAGATTTGCTTCTTCCCCACACGTGCTCTTTTCAAAGGTGCATTACCCTTTGTAAAAGTTGTGCAAAATATGGGTTTATGGAGATGGGATTAGTGGTTAAAGCATATGGGACATTTTAAATATCATTTTAAATCCTATCTCCTCCCTCGCATAGCAGCCAGTCTATTAATTTATCAGCCCTAGTTCTTTACACACAAAGTTTATCTTTACAGCAAGATAGCAGTTGCTGAGTGTGAGTTTCTCTAGAACATGTTTCAATTTCTTCTTGCTTATCTGTTTGCCTCTGTAAGAGGGTTAACAGAAGGGTTTTATCTTCTTGCTGTTGTCACATCTGAGATCTTAACTGGCTTGAGGTTCTATGTAACCTCTAAGAAACATGTGAAGGACAGCCTCTAAATTTGCTACTGAAAAGCCACCAGACAAATATGAAACATGCATGTGTTGAGTGTCTCATTGCAAGAATGTTATTGTTCCACTGCATTTTTTTTTCCTGAAAGCAAATCATCTGTAAATACCAGAAAACTCCCAAGGGATCAAAGCTGAGAGGTCAAACTCCGAAAAATTCTAACAAATTTTAAAGGCTAATGAAGTATCTATGAAAAAATTATTTTACTTTTCTATAAAGAAAAGGTATCATTTTGAGTCTGTCATGAAATTCACTTTAAATGACTCTGCAGGAGAATCTTGAAGCACACCCTTGAACTCTATTGTAACAGTTGTGGGAAAAGCAGCAAGCTTCCAAGTATTCCTCATTGGGACAACTGAAATATTGATAAAAATAATAATCATGGAGCAGTAATACTAGAGCCAGGCATATCCTAAAGACTTGCATGGCTGTACTTTTCTATCCTTCATATCTCTTCTTCTCCCTTCAAATTAAGTTTTTTGCTGTTTGAGCCAGGAAAAAAACATGAGGAGAGCCCCAGGTGAAATTCCACCCTCCAAAAATCATTAGTGCTAAAACACTGCTCTGTGTTTCCAGCCTTCCAGGGCAGGAGTAAAGGATAGGTACTGACACATGCAGGCTAAGAAGACTCCTAATAACAGAATTAGCTTTCATATTTGAGGTTTTGTCACACTCCCTCTACATCTGCTGTGAGCAGATTATCTGCCAACTGCTTTGAGCAGGAGTTGAGAGCAAAAAGGAGGGATTGTCACCGGGTCAATGTCAGGATCAGTCAACCAAGGACCCTTTTGGGTCCTGTAATTTGAAAGCATAGGTCAGAAGTTTATCCTGAAACTTCTGACAAAACAAAGATCTGTGGATCTTGAGATGTGATTTCTTCCTTTGTTCAAGTCTCTTTTTGGCAGCTAAAAGTCTCTCTGATGTGAGCTGGTTTGTCCCAGCGTGGAAGGATTTTTGCTCTAGAAGTGCACCATTAACTAGCACAGGCTATTTTGAGAAGTGACAGTTGGGACTTTTTTAAACATAATTGTGGCTGCCTTTAAAGATGGTGATAAAAATGCGGTTGATGAACAAAACGAGAGCATGTGATTAATTTTTCCATATGATGTGTTTGATTATGACAGCTCCCCAGTCTCTAACAGCTTCCTATGTGAAGTGAAAAACAGAGAGAGAGCACTTTATCTAGCACAGCTGATTAAATATGACTCTCTAGGCAGCTCTGAGAATACATGCAGGAGAGAATATCCATAAGATTCCATTAGAAAACAAGAAAATGTCAGGCTATAAATTACTGTGAAAGATCAGTTTTCAGTGAACTACATAAATTGTCAATATCAGAGATGCAAGAACACTAACTGTGCAATATTGCCATTAATTTTTGGTTTCTAGTGTGGGCACTAGAAGAGTTGGCACATCTCTTAAGGATTGGAGGATAAGTGCAGAGCTCCCTCTGCTCTCTCACTGAGCACCAGGATGTTTAAGCTGCAAAATTCACAGCAAGGTACAAAGTTCTTAAGGACCACAATCTTTACTTCCAGTCTAGGTTTTCAAAGTTGAAACTGTCTCCTCAACTTTTTCTTCATGCCATTTTTATTTTTACCTATTGATTTTGCTTATGGTGAGATCATCTGTACCAAATTAAATAGCCCCATGCAGTCACTCCAGTGTACACAATAATGTGATCTTCAATTTACAGAGCACCGAGTCCATAGAGAGGGAAGAGCACTCCCTTTAATTAGCAAGAGCCTCTTGGGAGCTGCAGCTTCTCTCTTGCCAGTGGCAAATATTAAATCCCAGGAATAATATTTAAAAAGCTAAAAATGGTAAATATTAAATCCCAGGATATTTCTGAGCTCTGACATTCGCTCTGCAGGACATGATGCTGTTGGAAGCAGGTCTCACCTGCAGGGCAGGAGAACACATCAGCAATGTTCTCTCTATGTATATTGCCAAGATTTAGGAATTGATTAGCCCAGCTCTACTTCCTACTTAGTGGTGGCCAGGCTTGTTTAACTCTTTTTAACTTTAATTTTTTTTAAATCCTGATAAAGGTTATTTCAATCTTCAGCAGAAAGTACTTGTGGGAAAATGTGTTTCCTTGGAAAATTTCTTCTTGTTTGGCAAGAATTAAAGCTTGGCACCTTATTACCCTTTCTAAATAATGTTCCAAACCTGCCTTCAGAGAGCTTTGCTGATGCACAATTGAGGCCATGGTAGACAAGACACAGCCTCATCTCAGATTTCCTCTGATGCATAAAATGTGATGTCCAGCTGGCTGCTGCATAAATAAACATTTTCCTGTAGGACAGCCACACCTCAGGTGTACAGGAATAGCTGATAATTGGCGCCAGTAAATCATTATAGTGCAAGCCACAAACATAATCACTCAGTTTGTAATTTACTCCTGATGGGGGTACTTGTTCTTCTCAATTCTTAATATGTCTGTTTATAGAAAAGTTGATTGAGATAATTAGCAGTAAAAATGCTAAGGTAACACGGCTATGGTAACATTTAAATTGCCATCAATTTTGTTTATAGCAGCCTAAAGAGCAGTGCTGAAATTAGAAATTAGCTACAATTAGCAAATAAATTGAGTGTCTCTTGGAATTACTTGATCATGTCTTAAAATGTTGCACAGTGAGATGCTCACAGAGGCAAAGCTGAGTCCCTGGGCTGCTCAGCTGCACCAAGTCAAGGAGAACACATCTTGCTTTGCTGCTGCTCCTGGCCTTCCATGGAGCCTGGGCTGTTACCCCACTGTAGAGGTTTGATGAGTACATGTTGGGAAGGCAAAAAAAAAAATTGTTCTAAGGGATTTGTCTCTGCATGGGGGAAAAGAAGGCAGAGTGGGATTTTCAGCGATGTGCAGCCTTGTGGGCAGCAGCTCAAAGACTGTAACCCTTCCAGCAGCTCAGTAAATGAACCTTGAGGCACACATTTACTGTTGGCAGCTCCATATGTGAGGGATAACTTGGGCTGGAAATGTGTTGTTATCCCAGAAGATAAGCCACAGACACAGAAGGCAGTTTTCTCTGATTGTCTGGAATGTGTCTCTTTGGAGGGCCTTGGGCATCATTTTATGTTCACAGTTAGAAATAGTTTGCTTCCCCCAGTAAGGTTCTTTAAGGACCCTGCTTGATAAATGTTTTACAGAGGCATGTAATTATTTCCCTGGCATAATTTCATAATTTGATGTGGAAGGAAATGTGTTGTCTGCTACTGTTAAAATGGGTCATTAAGTGCAGTTTTGAGAATGAAAAGAGGATGGGAAGCAACCAGTTCAGGACCAGCTGCTGACTCACCTCTCTCACCTGACTCACACAGCAAAAGTTTTCTCATTCTTTCACCCTTGGTTAGAAGCAGGCAGGGAATGGTTTTCTGCCTTTCAGCTCTGTGTCTAGAGAGGAGAAGGTGAGCTGAACTTCCCATCCTCCTCCTTCGAGCACAAGTCTCAAGTATTCATCCAAATCTCACATGATGGCACTCAGCCGCTGGGATCTTGCCCAGTTTTGGATGCACATGTTTGATTCTACTACAGAAACTCTTCTATTTAGTGTAAGTTTAAGTAATTATTGGGCTGGAAGGGAAGGAGACAAGATCTTCACCTTGTGCTTAGCCATGTGCTGAAAGGGTGTGAGGATACTGAGTCATGTCTGTGCTCCCCTGAACAGCACCTGATCCTCATGAAGTGAAACAGGAGACCTTGTCTGGCCTGGAAAGAAATTCCCACAGCTGAGGAGCTGTGACATTTGTCTGGGATGTGGAGAAATGGTGGCATGAGGATGTTCACCGGGTGCTACACAGATATCTGACTCCTTGGCCCTGTGCTCTACATCCAGTTCTCTTTCTCTGGGATTGGAAATACCATTCTTATCCAGGAAAACATCCCCTGCTGGTGTTAAAAGTGACATATTCCCCCCAAAAAAACAAGTCATCTGGGGTAAATTTCAGCATCTTCTAAGGAAGAAAAATTTCCTTGAGTATTTTCTGGCTGTTTCCTTCTTTCTTTCCTCCTCTTCAGCGGATGTTGGCCCTTTAAAAAGCAAAATTGGGCTGAGGAGAAAGGGAAGAAGTGAGTGTCAGGGGAAAGCAGTCCAAGGGATGGATGGGGCAGTCACACCACAGGCAGACCCCTACTGAGAGCTGAGCACCAGGATCAGACAGAGTGAGAGTTATCTGGCCTGAGGCTGCTGCTGCCTTGTTTTATTGTGCTTCCTTCAAAGCCAGGTGTCTGTGTTCCCTGTGGATTTCATCTGTGGAGAATTTATCACTGATAAATAACTGTTTGTGTTGAATTTACAGATGAGCTAAACTGTTTTCTTTAATGTTGCAGTTTAGTAGCTTTTCGTTTTCAGGTTTGTGTGAGCACTGGCATTCAAAGGAAATAAATCTGTCACTCAGATAATGTACTTGCCCTTGGTACCAAAATACATAAATAAGAGTTACAAGGTCATTAAGCATATCAATAGAAAGAAAAATGTGCTGTGCATTAAACAGCTGACTTCCAGGTTGGGTTGGGCAAATAGCAGTATACTAGAGTGTATTGCTCATTTCTCCTTCTGATTGTGAAAATCACTTAATTCTTTTTTTTTTTTTTTTTTAGTGCTTTCTCTTTGCACTGGAAACCCTCAGCACACATCAGTCCACATTTATGAGCAGTGTGTTTTTCAGTGTATTCCATTTATCAAATGTAAATTTCAGTAGCCAGTGATTTACTACAGAACTGTTTGGAAAGCAGCAAGTAAATATTACCTAACAAAGTATTAAAAAAAGAAAAGCCAGAGCAGAGATTTTTATTTGCCACTTCCCAAGCACTTTATCTTTGTCCTTGAAAAGGCAGGTTAGGTGGAGAATGCCCCAGTATAGTTCTGGAATGCATCTTTATGGAAGTGTGTTTTTATTCTCAGTAAAAGGCAACCTTGGAAAGTACTGGATTACTGCTTATATTTTAATATCTTTCATTTTCAGACTTTTCTACTAGGTGCAGACCTGAGGGAGCTAGATCCATAAGCCTCCCACACTCTGCATCACTCCAGGTCTTGCTGATGCAAAGAGACAAGTCCTCATTGTCCCCTGCGTGGAGTTCAGACAGTAAACAATCAGCAGGGAGAAAATTGCACAGTGTGGGTTCCATGGTGTCTGGGCAGGCTGGGTGACACAGTCTCCACTCAGCCCCTTTTAGCCCTCTTCATCAGCTCAGGGCCACAGAGATAAGATGATGAGAGGTCTGGAGCACCTCTCCTGTGGAGACAGTCTGAGAGAGTTGGAGATGTTTAGTCTGGAGAAGAGATGGCTCTGGGGTGACCTGAGAGCCCATTCCATACCCCACTCACGTGTCAAACACAGCCAGATGACACAGCTGATTTTTGTTGAAGTTTCAGTAACACTAGATTAAAATAGCACCCATGGCAGGGGTTACCACCTCACAATTTATTCTCTGCCTGATGGTCCCAGGAACAGTGATATTGTGGTGAAGGACTTGTGTCTTTATGGATTCTAAACTTATGTACCTCGTGCAGCCATCTGCATCCCCTCAGACCCACCTGCCCTGTGCAGCAAATGGAGAATTGGGTGATCCTTTTGAACTGACTAGCAAACGCCCTACACACAGCACCTGCACAGAAGCACTTGTGCTGCCTCTGGAGGGGAAAAAGAGGCCGCACGGCTGTTTCTCAGGTTTCATGTTGCTGGAATGGCTCCCAAGGTGTTAAAAAGTCTTTTTTCCCAGCCCCTCACTCGAAGAACAAGTCAGGATTCTTCAGCTCTGTTTTTCAAGGCTGTTTATTTTCTCTTATCTAGTACATTGTCTTTCTGACCCGCTGAGGTCTGTCCAGCAGGTCGGGTTGAGGCACACTGACCGCCCTCAGGGTGGTGTTATCTTTTTATACTAAAAACTATGTGTACTTTATTTACAATAATTTTCCAATACCTATCACCTATGTTAGACAGTCTGTCTCTACTTTAAACCAATCCAAAAGTGCCACCATCACAGCAGAAGATGGAGGACAAGAAGGAGACAGACAGGACACGCCCGGATTCCTCCATCTTGCCTCTTGAGCCCCCATTCTAAATCCCCAAAATTCTACTTTTTCACCCTGTGATACATTCACTACCCTTCTACTCAAACTCTTGTGGCTTGTAAATCTTCACACAAAATTGGTAATTGTTTCCACCGGCTAAGATCGAAGGCACAGGCATCTTTGACTCCGTGCCAAGGTCTCTGAGCTCCCTGCCAGGCTCTCGAGCCATCCAGGGCTGTCAGAGGAATGTCCTGGGCTCTGACAGATGATTTCTGTGCCTCCCCCAGGTGTGGCAGTGCGGGGGTAGCATGGAGGTGCTGCCCTGCTCCCGCGTGGCGCACATTGAGCGCACCAAGAAGCCCTACAACAACGACATCGACTACTATGCAAAGCGCAACGCCCTGCGCGCCGCCGAGGTCTGGATGGACGACTTCAAGTCTCATGTCTACATGGCCTGGAACATCCCCATGGCAGTGAGTACAGCCCACACTCTGGCCTGAACACAGGCAGAAACACAAAACTGTTCCTAATTAGCTCTTGGAGGTGAATGTTGCGGTGTTGTGGGTCCCCAGGATGAGGTGAGAGATGAGAATTGACTCCAAGTTCTCAGAATGCTGATTTATTATATTATTATATCATATCATATTACATTATATCATGTTACATTATGTTATATTACATTATATTAAAAGAAAATTATATATCAAAACTGTTCTAAAGAAAGAGAAAGGAGACATCAGAAGGCTTAACAAGAATGATCATAAAAACTCCGTGACTGACCAGAGTCCCGACACAGCTGGCTGTGATTGGTGATTAATTAAAAACAATTCACGTGTTTGGATGAACAATCTCCAGGCCGCATTCCAGAGGAGCAAAACATGGAGAAGCTGAGGCTTCTCATCATCTCAGGAGAAAAATCCTGGCAAAGGGATTTTTCAGAAAATCTCATGGTGACAGGGGAAGGGTGTTACTACAGCTGCACAAAGTGGGCAAAGCTCAGGGAAAGTGCTTTGGTGCATGCTCAGTATGGAGAGTTCTGCCAGGAGAACTTGCTGCCTCAGTCTAAGTTTAGTTGTGCACTCAGTCCTGACTGTTGTATGCAGTGACACGGATTTATAATTTAACCAGAGCAAAATGTCTCAGGTTTATGTGCTCCCCCAGAAGTCGTTAATTTGGGGCGCCGTTAAACTCTGAGGTGTTCATATGCTCCAACAGTGGGGACAACAGGAATGTCCATAAATAAATATCATCATTCATTGTGAGACTCAGTAGACCTCACCAGCATAAAAAACGAAGTATGCAATAAAAGAATCACACATTAAATAGTTTTATTGTCCACAGGCTGAGAGGTGCAATGTGGGCACGTTCTGCTTCTCACTGTGCATACAAATTGTAGATGGCGTGTGAGGGCCTCTAGGAATCCATGTAATATAAATATTAGATAAACTGTAGGTTCCATTTATCACTTAGTTCTGTAAGTATATCACATGCTACATCTGCACTGAGCACAATTCTTGAAGAAAAGAGTTTTATGTTATATCCCAGCCAGGTGGAAGCTGGCTGTTGGTTTGTTCCTTGGCTGTGTTTGCATCCAAATTATTCATGTCAAGGGGCACGGGGAGAGCAGCTGAGGGGTAACATACACTGATCTGTGGGTAAGGATGATTTAGTTAACCCTTACAGCAGGAGTTTGGCCAGAGCTGAAGCAAATAGGAACAGGAATGTTCCTATCAGAACAGGAAAATATGCAAACCCAGAGGTATCTGGGAATATTCAGTTATGACCTGGAGTTCATCAAAGTCATGGGAGTCTTGCCTAAGACATCATTAGATTTAGTCTGTCCTAAACATCTACTCATACTTTGGTACCTAGTTAATACATGAAACCCTGTTTTTGTTCTTTCCCCTTACAGTTTTTAAAATACACATTTTAAAGGAGCAATGTGTCTTCTTTGTCCATTTCATGTGTGAATATGCCAGATATTTTCACAGCTCTAAATTCACTCACTGCTGTTCAATATTGGACATTCTGTGCAATGTGTTTTTAGTGACTTCTTTTGGCACAAGAGGTAATTGCAGAGAATTATTTTGCCTTAACAAAAGGCAATACTGCATCACTTTTACCACAGAAGATTTCTGTGGCAGTAGGAGGAAGACAGTGCAGTGTCCATTGAAAATTTATGAGCATTTTGGCCCTGTCTGAACACATAAAATGCACTTGCTAAAATGGTCAGTTTTCAATTAGGAGATGAAAAACTAACCTCTGTAAATTTGCTTGCTTGATGACATGTGCAAATGAATTCTGAGAAAAGATGATATTTAAATAAGCATTTACACCAAAACATGATTTCCTTTAATCTCCCTGAGATTACTTATTGATGCAGTTTTCTGCACTGAGCTATAGAGCAGAGCTTTTAAAAAACCCCAGCCACATCTACAATAAAAGACATAAAATCAGCAGAAGTACTGAACATTAAAATTTCCTTTTCATAAAATAAATTGATTGATTGATAAAATGTACATCATAAAAATCAGCCTATTAGCTCTCAGGAAAAGGAAGCTGATGTTAGTGTTCATGACATTATTCAATACAGATGACAGAAGTCCTGTAATTTTGGCATAAAGCATCACAAAAACCTTCTGCAGGGGAATTAGAAACCTTGGTTAAAAAGAATATATCCACAAAGTAAATACTGTGGACACCTCATTCTTGTGCCATCACACTGTAACCAGCCCATGGTGGCTGCAGCTGGCACAGAGGGTGAGCACAGCTCAATTTGTTTTCATAGCTGCTCCATTTGCTGCTCTTGTGCTCTGTAGAAACAGCACTGCAAAAAAGGGCACTGTGTTGCCTCATTTTAAATAGGGCAGAAAAGAGGCAGGTAAAACACATGCATTTTCCCATACCACAAAACTGACCTAAATTAACTCTTCTATAACTTATATTCTTAACTTCTCCACATTAACTCTTCTTCCCACCACCTTTTTTACAATTCACAGGTTATTGAGAATGTGTGCATAATGTTTTTCTAGATCAGCAGATGGTCTTGGGCACACCTGCAAGATCATGTTCCCATAACCTCCAGCAGCAGGTCAGCACAGCTTCATTCCAGTTAACCAAACACTTGGTACATCCCCACTTATGATTTATTCCTCGACAATTTTAGTGATAAAGGAATCTTACATTGGATGATTTATTGCACTGAGTGCCTCAGAGGATTGCTCTCCTTCCATGCAGCCTCAAGTACCACGTAAATTAACATTCATTTGAATGGATGCTGCACTGAGGGCTCCTGACAGAACGTGCATCAGCAAGCAGCAGTGAGCACAGCAAACCCTTTATGTGGCAAATAGGAAAACCTGTTCAGTATTACACTTGTATTCTCTCCTGGAAACCAGGCATCTGTTGGGGATCTTAATAAACCCTGAGCTAAGATTTGCTGCTGTCTTGGAACCCTGCATTAGAAACAATCTGTAAAATGTACAGATATTCTTCTGGAGGAAAAGCATAAGGCACTTCAGGGAGATCTCATGCAAAACTCCCCAGTTTCAGTCCATTTGATTAATATAGTGTCAGAAAAGGTTTTTGGATGAGGTAACTCTTACTGTCTTAAAGTTGAACTGTGATGATTTATAACACTTTAAATCAACAGACTCTAACTCAGGACTCACCAGTTTTAAATGGTTGACTTTGTTCATATTAACTTGAATCTTCCAGTCTGTGTCTTTCATGGGATTTGTATTTAAATGTGAATTAGATTCTGAAGTAGAATTATAAAGGTTTTGAGTTTAACTGCATTCTATGGCTCAAGTCTGCAAATGAGCTCCAGTTCTAGTAAAAACTGAATGCTGGTCTATATGAATGCTTAGTGGAGCTTAATAATTTTTGAGCAGCTTCACTTTGAAGTTTTAACAGATCTATTCTGACATCATTTATTTCACTGAATACTCAAATCTCTTACTGGGGTAAAGCATGACCAAGCTGCCATATTTTAGGTCAGAATTACTGCCTAAATTCTAAATGAATCTGAAAACAAAGGCTTCAGGATTGATTGCAAACACTTAGAACTGCTGTAAGTAACAATATTCTTATTGTATTCTTATTATTTTGATTTATTTTAGGGGTTCTTTTGTTCTTTATTCTCCTTTTTCCACTGGCTTTCATTAATATTTATTGTCTGCATTCAGCACCAGCTGTTTGATGAGCTGCTGCTTACAACAGAAGAAGAAAAAGAGGGAAATACAGCTTGGTACACAAAATGAACTCCAGTTTGATTTCAGTGAAGATAGCAACCATAAAACCAGTGCAGTGAGATTTCTGTATTCGTTTTCTGCTTTGCAGAACCCCGGCGTTGACTTTGGAGACGTTTCTGAAAGAATTGCTCTGCGACAGCGACTGCAGTGCCGGAGCTTTAAGTGGTACTTGGAGAACGTGTACCCTGAGATGAGGGTTTACAATAACACAGTCACTTATGGAGAGGTACAGCCTGTCTTTGGAAACACATCACAGCTGCACTCGAGCACTCCTCTGCTTTCAGAGCTGGCTATCAGGATGTACAGAGCAATTACACATCAGCACAGCAGTGGTGACAAAAATGCCCTCCCCTCCTTTTAATCAACACTAAGGAGTGTGGCTTTGAGAAGCCCTGTTCCTTTTGTTGGAGGGCAGCAGGTTGTAGGCACACAGTTTGTGGTAGTTTGGAGTGGGGCTGTGGCTGAGCCCCATCCCCAATGGGTACAGCTGTGAGGAGCAGATGAGCAGCATTGAAACTTTGAGCCATGGAGTGCCCAGGGGCACTGAGCAACCACCAAAGGAAGCAGAGGTGCAGTGCATCAACATGAGGTGGATAAAAAGTTGAGCTAAAGAACAAGAAGGGCAGGTTTGAAGCCTTCTGAAGTAATATGATGTTACTCTGTATGGGCTAGAGCTTTCTGATGTTGTATAGTGATACTCTGTGTATCGTGGCTGTCTCAACTGTGACATATGCTGTGACACAGGTGAAGTCATCCTGACCGACAATTACCCACAACCTCCTTGGCTCTCATTTTAAAACGCTGAGACATAAGTTTGAGCCAATCATTTTCCCAAATAAGATGCCACAAACATCATAAAGAAAATGTCAGTGGTCAACAGAGCTCAAATAATTGTCTACATGAGCTGCAATTAAATCCAAAGTCAATATATTTTCCCACGAGACAGCTAAATGGAGACTGTTCCTTTCTCTTCCATTTGATTGACTTCATACAAAAATAAGTCAGGCACTTGAGACATTGATACAAAGTGGAAGTTTTATTCCATAATATCACTTTGCATCCTAATATAACTATCCCCATCAGGAACTGAGAAAAGACGTTGAGTAAATTCAAGAGGGGCTGTTGGTATCTGTCGGCTCTGAGAAGGTCGCTAACACTGAAGAACATTGGCAGAAGTGCCAATGTTGTGTCAATTATACCAGACCCTGAGCAATCTGGGCTCTAAAATAAATTTTGTTCCTCTTGAGCTGTCACATAGAAGGTTCTTGAGTCAAACAGGAAGTTCAGTGATGCAAATATCAAATTTGTTAACATTTTTAATAGAATAGAGCCACACAAGGTATACCTGTTATAAAGCAACTTAGGTCCCTTTCAGTCTGTAGGCTTCATCCTAATGACATCAAGCTTGTTGTAAAGTACGTCTGGGTGTTTTCCTGGAGGAAAAGATGTTTGGATTTTTGTGAGTTTCAAGAAAAATAACTATTGAGTAGATGTGAGACAGATTGAAACACTAGTAAAAATATATTTCCTAGTGACTCAATTCCCCTTTTTTTAAAGCCATCTCATAAAGCTGTCTTCATCTTCTTTAGCCTTTATAGCACCCAAGCCATAAAATAAACCTCCTGAAATTTAGTTGTTGGTGGGTCCCCTTATCCAATTGGATTCCCTGTTATGCTTGTACACTGTAATATGAAGGAATATATACTGATTTTTTTCTGACACCTTATGCAGTAGCTGTTTCTAAATTATGGGGGTGGCCAGACAGGTACTTCACAGTCTAAACCAAAATTGACCTGTTGAGTCTTGTGAGGTGTCTGTCTAAATAACTTCTTGTTTATGATATCTCTAAGATTTTTCTATGTTCAAAATACGTGTGTAATGCTTCCAGCCTCAAGAGAAAGGCTGGAAGTGTTTTCACAAGAGCTCCATCCCAGTTTTTATAGACTTGTAAATTCTTCTTGTCTAGGGAGGCAGAGGAATTTTTTACTTCCTTGGATCTCTGAACCTGTGCCCTGTCATAAAACGTGCTTTATGTCACTTCTGTACATAACAATGTACTATATTTTCAGTTCAGATAAAAATTTTTCACATGTTTTTTTGGTTTTATATCAGCAATAGGAAGAAACAAAAACATCTCACATCCAACACCAATCCCGGGTAGCTCCTATCCTGTTTGTAAAGCCACATTCTCAACATACAGGGTCAAAATTTATGTTTGTACATTGGCAATTTGGAGCAAAACTTGGCCTGGGTGAATTTTAGGAAGTTCTGATCCTTGAGTAATTGCCAAAAATGTACCTCTGACCCAAGGTGTGTAGAGACAGCAGGCTGTCCAAATAATGTCTTTTCCTGGAGCAGATTCACTGCTGGTACTCTGTCATAGCTGAAGGAGAAGCATGTGTCCCTCAGAGAGCAGTTTTACATAGTATTTTTTCAGGAGCTGTAGCACAGCTGAGATGTAGCTGGACTGGACTAAAATGGGGATTAATTTCCAGCTGAAGTGTTTTCATTCTGATCTGGTTCCAGGTGCGGAACAGCAAAGCCAGCGGCTACTGCCTGGACCAGGGGGCTGAAGAGGATGACAAAGCCATCCTTTATCCCTGCCATGGAATGTCCTCCCAGGTAAAGGGTGAAAACCCCATCATGAGTGAGAAACCTTGAACTCAGAGAATATTCAGAGGAAACAAAGAGGAATTGGATGTATTTGGGTTGAGTTTGGCAGTATAATTCCTGAGCTGCAAAGACAAATGTCTGGCTTTGCTCCAGTCTTGTCAGGTGCCTTTTCCAAGGCTGTCCAGCTTGTGAATCCATACTTTGAAATTGCCAGTTAGGAAAACAGAAGGAT
This sequence comes from Geospiza fortis, assembly GCF_000277835.1. NCBI lineage: Eukaryota > Metazoa > Chordata > Aves > Passeriformes > Thraupidae > Geospiza > Geospiza fortis. Next base: position 1,462,810 of record NW_005054330.1, on the reverse strand, counting down.
CACATTACTTGTTTAAATAACAGGGATCCACTGAAGATTAATTAATTTAGGTAGTCTGTGTGAGTGAGCAGTTCTTGCTATAACATGACTTATTCATGGTACCTCTTTAATTTAACTGTTCCTTGGTCCATCAGGCTCTTGGGCAGAAATTATTTATCAAGCTGCTGATTTGATTCCCCAAGTAGGCAAAAAGTTAAGCACATATTTAACATCAGCTTCAAAGGGAATTAAGAATATCCTCTAAGACTTTTCTAAATAGAAGGTTTCTCCTTTTTTTTTTTTGGTCAGTCCATGTGCATATTATTATTTTCTTTCAGATGTCTGAAGATTTAAAAATGACATTTCTTCTTTCCATGCTCATAATGATTTTACTCATACAAGTTGGATATTATTTAAATCCAGGACCCGAGCTTTTTCTGAAAGGAAATTCTTGGTTCTTTTGAAGTAGCATCTGAATCAAAATTATATTAATGACCATTCTCATGTGTAAATAAACTCTGACCTTATCAGGCTTAACAATTATCCAAGGCTCAGTCATGCATGTATTGATTGGGAGTCCTGGCTCGTGCATCACCACGGAGGTGAAGTGAGACATTCCTGCTGGCACAATGTCCACCTTTGGCAGGATCATTATGGAGTATTTGACTGACACTCTCCTAGTAGAGGTGGAAGGAACAGCCTTTGCATAAGGTAACAAAATAGCATTGCTTAAATAGATGTAAATTAGCTTCTCAAGAAGACTCTCATTAGAGATGTCAAGGCGCTCAGAGAGAGCTCAGTCTCCTGCTCCATCCTAATCGGAACAGAAAGTTGCAAATTTAAGTCCTTCCTGAAAGTCCCTTAGCAACATCTAATCTCTATCATAGTGTGCTAGCACTTAGAAGAGTAATGAAATAAATGGTTCTGACTGTAATTTATTTTGCAATTTAAGTCCTTAACCTACTTGTTTGCCTCCATGATTCCTGTTTCACAGAGTAGGCTTTGACTTCAGGAAGAAAATAGATGAGGGCATAAGTTACAGTGAATTTTTCCCTTTAAAACAAGCAAACAAACTAACAAAAGAAAAGAAAAGACTTTTCATTCTGCAGGAGACACCAAATGAAGGCAGAGGTGATGTTTTATCTAAGTTGAGTATTTCACAGACAAGCATGGGTTGGAGCCACTCAAATGCAGCCAAGTTAATTAATGATTACACAGCTGGAAAACTTCTATAATCTCACCACAATTTACAAAATTAATTCAGTGTGAGAACCACAGCTGCACAAACCCTAATCAAGGATATTCAAGCACATAGCACGAAAGGTGTTGACAGCAAGCGTTTTAATTTATTAAATAAACATTTTTTAAGCTCCTCTTCTAATCAGCCTGGGTGAGCTTAGTTGTCTACTGCATTTAGCTTTCCATTTCTGACATTTTTCATCTCAAGCATAGGACATAAAATACCCTACTGAGCTGAGATTTGGGTTATTTGTACATGCCTACTGAATATGAATTCATATAAATATGGAACTCCCTTTCCCCAGTTGGGTTATCACTGTTGTTCATATGTCCTACCAATGGGAAAGCCTCTCCCTGTTTAGCTACAGCCCTGTTTGTTTTTCATACTCTTCAATTCTGACAAGCAGATTACCAGTGATTTTAGTGTATACATGGTTCCACTGAAACCCACCCAAGTCAGGCAGGTGCTTAAAGAAAGCTGAGTTAGGAATAAGATTACTGTTCATCTGTGATAAAATGTTCTTTTTCTCTCTGTCTTACCCTTCTGTTTCCCTTGGATGTTGTTGTCCTGCATTACAGTGGCAAAATAAAACCACTCCACTGTGACTGCCTTTCCCTATGTGTATTTTCAAGATCAGTTTTCACCATGATAAATCACATCTTTGTAATGATATCAGCTTTTAAATTTCTTTATTCAAACAGGGACAAGCTCTTTTATGGATGCTCTGGAATGCATTTAGCCTGAGTTTACATCAATTTAGTTTAATGAGTTTGACTTGAGCTTAGTCATTGTAAGCTAACAGCTAAGAATATCCAGACAAGGTTTTGCATCAGTCTGAGATGATTTCAAAACCTATTTTACAGCAAACCTATTTTTATATGTGTTCATTGGATCTGAAGTTTGAGTCTAATGGTTTTCAGGAAAAAAAAAAAACATTTGCAAATACTACTGGGAGAAACAGTCCAAGGCTACAGAAGATTTATTAATAAAGAAATATATTTGGAGGCTTGAACGGCTCTGCCTCTGTGTGTGGCTTCCATTGGGCAATCAGCTGCAAAGCCCAGTGGTACTATACACTTTTCTTGTAAAATAAATTTGAAAAAAAAAAAAGTGAGGTTGCGAGGACAGATACAACACCCCCAAAAGTAGAACATGTTGTTCTGGAAGCTTCATAGAATGGTTCCAGGACATGCAGGTTTTGAACCATCTGAGATCACTACACAGCCCCAGTGGAAATATTCTCAGAGTCTGCCTTGAATGCCATGATGTGGAGCTGATTATAGGGTATGTGAAGGAAAGGAGAACATAATGAAATGGCATCTTGGGATAGAAAGGCCAGGGTGAACAGCCCCCTTGGCCACCCTCCTCCCTTCCCTTTCACAGCAGAGACAGGGGAGGCTCTGCAGCTGTGAGAGAGAGAACTCCCTCTGCATTGAGAACAGCCAGAGGGAAGGGAAAGCTCCCTGCTCTGATTCCTGGGGCTGCAGCTACACAAACAGAGTGAGAGGAGATGAAAGGCTCTGCTTAAACTGTTGCTAGAGGGCAGATATTTAACATTTTGCTGGGTAGAGCTGTGACTGCCCAGATTTGTGTGCAGGGCAGCAGGGTGGATGAAGAGGTGCCTTCTCCACTTGCAGGAAGAGGTGGGTGGGATTCTGGAGCAAACATGGAAGTTTGATAAGCTGGGATCTGTTTGCCCTGAGGGGACAGGTATTCTGGAGATGTAGGGTGTTTGGGATTCCAGCATTGCTCACTGTTTCAGTTCCTGTGTCAGCTGACAGCTTGCCTTAGCTGCAGGCTGAGGAACCATTTTGGATTTCCTTTTGCCTGGAGAACAAAAGTGTGAGAGAGAGGGGTTAAATTTAGTGTGGAAAGCTACCAGACCCATCCTAGAAACTGTTTCCTACAAACAATTACCTGCAATCATTTGGTGCTTTTTTCACTTGACTGGAAGTTAGCAGGAAAGGATGTTTTTGAAGCCAAATCCTCCAGTTTAAAGCTGCCATTTTCTTACCACATTAATATTCCTGGAGGATCATATTCCATAGGCAGCAGCACTGACTATTTTTGATCCAGGTATGGTGGCTTTGATAAACAACCTTTGACATCTTTTGCATTCTGCTCAGATTTCTCAATGTTGAAGGGAAAACTGTCCTATCTTACATGAGTATAGCAGATGGTATCAGGATTAGATCTTTAGTATTTAATAGAGCACTTGGCTTCAGTGTCATTTGAATCCTTCAGCCCTTCCTAGATAAAAGAGAAAAACTGAGTGAAGGTCCATCCCAATGTGATGTACAGAAGTGTGCTTCTGTTCTGCAGCTTGCAATTTGGAGTGTGTAGATATCTAAGGATCTCAGCCCATCAAAACCTGCACAGATTTTTTAATTCTTTTTTTAATTCGTAAAATTTAATATTTCTTAACAAAGGGAATTCTGTCGTTTGATTTTGGCTGGTTGGCAGTGGGAATGGATTTGACATGGTGTATCATGCCCACAGTCCTAACATAAATAGGAATTATTTCTTTGTGGATATGTTAGTGACACTTAAGATCAAGTTTGCACACAGGAGGTATACTTTTAATTGGCTGTGTCCCAGTTTCTGCTTTCTATCCTAAAGCAACTTATTTTAATGCTTATTTTATTTTCACAGTTTATGTTGTCTCTAGGAAGATAAGACAGGAATTCTTTGGAGACAGATGTTATTAATCATATAGTAGTTTCTTGAACCTTAATTTCTGGTCTGATTTTGCAGAAGCAGGCTCTACAGCTCTATATAATATAGTCTGAACTGAGATAATCCTTTATGGGTGGGTTTTTTTCTATTTCTATTTCTATTTTATTGTGGAATAAGCCTAAGTTTTCATGACTGTTGGAACAGCCATAAAAACTTGACAGAAAGTGCAGATTCAGGAAATTAGGCCCATGCTGTTCCATTTGTCTCAAGATTGTACAGATAAGAGTCTCCTGCACGTAGCCATCCCTGACCCAGTTGAGCTGTAACACAAACTGCCACTTTCAATACTGCAGATAGTTTAGAACAGAGTTAATGTATCTTCCATTCTAAAGCCTAAGCAGGGCTGGTCCTTTCTGCTCTGACAGCCTGCTGTATAACAAAGTGCATGGCCACTGTGATACAGAGCACATGGAGCTCTGGCTACTGAGATTCTGATGACAAAGAATATTTTAGACAATTTTAATACCAGTACAGAAAATGCTGCTCATCTCAAAAAGGAAAATCAATCCTATCCTACAGAGCAGATAGCCCATTATAAACACTGCTTCTGATTATCTACATAAGGCAAAGCCAACAAGCTTGTAGGACAGTACCTGAGGACTACAGAGAAATAATGAATACATTTTCTGGTCAATGTTTCAGCCATACCTGCAGTTCATTTGAATTCTGCTGAAAACCCATTAAATAGAAGTGTGAAATATACAGTCTGGTTTTATTTAAGAAAAAAAAAGTAAAAGACAAAATGTTGTGTTTGATTTGCAGTTTTTTACACAGCTCCTTTTTATGTGAAAAACAAAGTTAATTTGTCTGACCTGGCAGTCCGTTCATATTTTGAATTGCTTTGCTTGCTTGAGCTTATTTTACATATGTCCCTCCTAACCTCTCAGAGTGGGAAAAAAACCCCAAAAGTGTCTTGATGAAGTGTGTCCAGACTGTGCCATGACAAAGGCACTGTTCATACCCAGAGCATCCTCATGTGGTTATGTCTCTGATGTAGGCTCTCTTCCACCTCTATGCTTCACATGGCTGCTCTGAACAGAAGTGGCAGGTGGGAAAATGAACACATACTATGTCAAAGAGCATCTGGTCTGGGAGCAAGTAGACCATGCTCTTTTTACCACCAGCAAGAAATGATTATTCACAGCATGATTCTTCTGAGGTTAATAAGGATGGCAGTAGAACGCCAGACTCTAATTTGAGTTTTTTTGATTGATTCTTAATGATATCCCACACACTGGTCAGTGGCATCCAATAAATGGCAGACACTTCTGACCTTCCTTCCCTTTCTTGTTAAGTAATTTCAGCCATAGAACAGCAATAGGACCAGACAGGCAGTGAATTTCCTGGGTGGTAATTGCATTTCTTTGGTGGCTCAGATCCTCACCCTGCAGCATCCAGACTGACAGCACACAAGCCACGTAGCTGACTCCACTCTGCAGTCTTTTGGCACCTGGCTGTTGCACTTTCAGAGTAGGAAGGGCAAAATATTATGCTGGTTTAATGACTCTGGGTTTAAGCACAGAAGTGAGAAGTAGATAAGTCTGATTTGACGTATTGGCCTGCTGCCAAATTAGCGTCGTGCCTTTTTGCTTTAATGTGCTTTACACAAAACTGAAATACCAGAGTGTCATTCTTTATTATGTAGGCCTGAAGCATATGTTAGCAAATTTGCTGCCATTTCCCTCATGGTTTCTTTTTTTCCTCTCATATTTTTGGATACGGGTTGCATGGTTGGATTTTTTCAGTAATGTTTATTTACAAAAACTAATTAGACTTGTTGCTATCAATAGCCTCTAACAGAGCTCTTAAGAACAAACTGCACGACAAAATTGACATCGTGTCCTTGTTAAATCAACTCCTGCTGAGTGGGCACGATTTACATATTGATTACTTCACTTCCTTGATTGCCCTTTTTGCAGTGACATAGTGGGTGGGGAGTGGTGGGGAGCAGAAGTGTGGGAGAAGTGAATGTCATGTTCTGTTTTACCAACATTGCCGAGATTTGCCCTTGAGCAGCGTGTGCCAGACCCAGTGTGCAGAGGGGTGGGGAGCGGAAGTGTGGGAGAAGGGAATGTTGTGCTCTGTTTTACCAGCATTGCCAAGGTTTGCCCTTGAGCAGCATGGCCCAGACCCAGTGTGCAGCAGGACCAAGGGCTCCTCAGCAGCTCAGAATTCCCCTTTCTCCCCCAGCTCGTCCGCTACAGCTCGGAAGGTGTCCTGCAGCTGGGGCCACTGGGCTCCACCGCCTTCCTGCCCGACTCCAAATGCCTGGTGGACGATGGCAAGGGCAGGACACCCACCCTCAAGAAGTGTGAAGATGTCCTGAGGCCAGCACAGAGGTTCTGGGATTTCACACAGGTGGGGAAGAGCTGAGGAAGCCTTGAATTAAAGAGGGGTGATGACAAGGAGGTCTTTGGAGTGCTGTACCAGGAATTCCCCCCAGAACTTTTTAGAAATAGTCAGATATGCTTTCCATAGATCATGTGCTACCCAGGAATATTTTTTCATTATTACTAGAAATTTTGGGATATGATTTCAAGGAATTTTTACTTATCCTGTTTTGGAATATTCTCAATTTCTGTCCCGATTGTCAAGAACATGCTTGTAATTGTTTACTGTCCAGGAGTTTTTTGCATTTAGAACTTTTCTATAATTTTTCTAGCACCTCTATAGGCATTTTTTTAAGATTTAGAATCTTCAAATCAGCTTTAAGATTTTCAAAAGCATTATTACAGTCTCTGGGATTTCCTATTTCTTGGCTCTGTAGGGATTCACTAGTGCTTTTTAGAGATTTTCTAGTGATTTGGGGGGATTTTCCCAGCAATTTCTAAATGTACAATTATCAAGGAATTGTTTGGGTACTTTTTATGTATTAGCTAGCCTTTCCTAGGAATTTCTAGCACTTTCTGAGCATTTATCAATTGGTATATATAGAAATGCATTTTATAATGTTTTTTAAGGATTTACAGATCTAGCACTGTTTTTTCTAGTCCATTCACCTTGTGTGTTCTTTCCTCTAATCTTTTTTTTTCCCATCTTTTTTTTTTTTTCTAGAATGGTCCAATCATCAGCAGAGACACAGGCCGTTGTCTAGAAGTGGAAATGTCAAAGGATGCAAATTTTGGGCTCAGATTGGTCGTACAAAGGTGCTCGGGGCAGAAGTGGATGATTAGAAACTGGATCAAGCATGGGCGGCACTGACTGTGGGGCTGAGCTGCCTCTCCTGCTGCTGTCCATTGCTCAGTGTGCCATATCTCCTGAGGCATTTGTCTTAAAGCAAAGTAGTTTGAACAGGTCTTGGCTCTCAAGAGTCCTCCATCGTTGGGCATTCCAAGGAAAGAAAGAAGAAAAAGGAAAGCAGACACACACATGCCCTGTTTGACTTTTCCTTGCTCCAGCAGATGGTGTGGGAAGCTTAACGAGAGTTTTCTGTTGATTTGGAAATCTTGTGAAGACCAGAATACAACAGGAAAGTGGATTCCTTAGGCTCTCCTAGAGAAATTGACAGATCTTTCTATGCTGAGTTCAAAGGAGACATCCCAATACTGCCTCATAAAGAGAGTTCTCTGATGGGTAGCTTTTTAGCTTTAAGTTTTGGACTGGTGCACAACTCCTACAGTGAATAATTATGTGCCTTTTTTATTGTACTTCGTATAAAAGAGGACTGGAAAAATCCTACCTTTTCAGCATGTCTGGTTCGTTGTACTAAACAAGAAGATCTGTAAATAACATTGGAAATATATTATAATATATGATACACTTCAAGGTTGATTGTTTAGGAGTCTCTGTTTCTAGAAAGAGACTGTTCTGCAAATGTTTACAGGTGGTTCTCAACCTTCAAGCTGCTGGAGAGCAGCATTTTAGAGACCTCTTCTAGTTAGACACAGATAAATGTTGAATAGGTAAAATAGCCACATGCTCCGTTATATTGCCACATTTTACATTTTTCGGCTGTAGAGACATCACAATTTAGCACTTGGACATTTGGCTCTTCTGAGGCAGTAAACGTCCTGGTGGATGGATGGATTTCAGGAGGCCTCAGCTGGCCCCAAAGCCCTGAGTGTGTGTCCTGTCCTGCAGGTCACTGTTGTGTTGTTCCAGAGACTGCCTGGAACAAGAATACTCCAAATCCTCCTTATTCTGGAAATAAGCTGACTGGCTTAGGTGCCATCTGTGGAGCTTAAAACCTTGGATCTTCCATTTTGTTTCCCATCCTGTGAAAATGTCAAATGTGAGCAAATATGCTGTGTGAGCACTGTCTAGACAAATTTCCTGAACAAACCAACAAAGTCTTTTCAGCATTTGAAAAACAAACACAAGCCTGGTGATAAGAAGGCAAATTAGAGCAAGAGGTAGGGAGCATATATAAATACTGTTAGTCTGAAATATAAATATTTTACTGTAGCTGACCCATTGGCAGCATCTTTGTAAACCTGAATTTAATAATGTATCCAGTGGTTCATGCAGGGTCAGTGCATATGGACAGAGCAGTGACAAGGTCTCATCCAAAAAGCTGTCAAAATTGATGAGCACCGTCATCAGCAGGTTTTGGATGTGGGTCCGTGGCACACAGCTTTTCTGTACAGATGATTTCAGTCATACTGAAGGAGAGACAGAGATGGTATCTGTTAATTTCACAGTTTAATATTTTATAGTTTAAAAATTTTTGTTTTGTTTTACTGAGCCAGGAAAATAGGTAATTGCAGTCACTGTGGTACTGTGAATCTTGGTGATCTGTTCCTTGAATAACTTTTGCCATTCCTATTTCAAGGCATGCTGAACAAAATGTAATGGAAACAAAGTTAATTTTTCAAGGGCATGATATGTAATAAAATTTTTACTTTTAACATGCAAAATCCATCCGGTCTTGTCAAGTCTTGGTTAGTATCTAGAAAGCATATCACTATGTTTTGGCCCAGTTTTATTCCTGAAATCGAGTATGCAAGATGCAATACAAAGCCATTTCTCCTGGAGTTTACTTGTGGCTAATTGCTGATCTTTATTCATGTCTCATGGACCACGTTACACATGAACATATACAAAAGAGTAATTCTGGGTGAGATTCTAGATACAAAAATACTCTAAAATTCTGTGTTTATGGTAAGTTGAACACAACCTTTTGGAAAGTGTAATAAGACCTGCAGGGAGAGTAGCATCTTTAATAAATCAAGCAATACTGTATAAAATCACGGACAATCTCAGTATTCAAGCCTTCCTGCAGGTCCAAAACAGGTAGGAAACTTCAGACTAAATATAGATTGGGAACAGCTGCCCTGCATTTAACCTCCTTATGTTAAGCTATCAGACAATTTAAAATTATATTTGCCATCTATGCAGCAGATGTTGAAGACTTTGTACATCTTCTCTCCAAATACAATTTCCACCTTTTAAAGTGTATGAAATCTTTATTCTCCTTTTGTTTGCTCTGATGGAGTTTTACTCCTCGAGGAAAGTGAGAAAGAAGGAAAAGATGGTTTCACCAGGTGAGATTTTGGGGGAGTAACAGGTCATTCACACCTATTTTTAGTCTTTCCAGTGAGTAAGTGCTAACTACTTTATATGAACATGGCAGGAAGTGGAAATTAATTATATATCAGTGTGACCTATTAAGAGTATGAAGTTACAGTACTGAATAGAAGCAAATATGCCATGTGCTTTCTTTTTTATTTTTTCCTTGTCTTTTATTAACAATCCACATTAGATCCTTGGTTAGCAGTAGGGCAGCAAGCCTTTCAAACCCTGGGTAAATCAAAAAGGAAAGCTGAATATTTAGAGGAATACCAGATTTTAAATCTACTCTCCTGAAAGGAGTCTTGCATGGGCAGTTTAGGAGCTTTGAAGCTGAGAGGACCAGATAGATCTGTGTTTGCTGGCAGAGATTTCAAGGGAGATTTCAAACCTTCATCTGACACCACCATGATGAAAGAGAATTGGGTGTCTTGGAATTTTGCTCCTCAGGGCATTTGACTGTGGCCACACTGTCTGAGAGTGGTCAGTCCTGGCAGGTTTGAGTGCCAAGGCCACCAGCTGCAGGAGGCTTGCAAGAACCAGACTTAGAGTACAAGAAGGAGAACAGGTTTTTGTGGTAGATAAATGGCTTTGAGATTTACATAATAATATAAAAGAAATAAAATAACTCTTAAAAGGTGGAGTTGGTATTTTATGTGATTGTCATTTTTTTAAGATTCGCTGGAACAATTTCTTATATTTGCAAAACACATCTGTTGGATTAATTTTACTTTATTCTTTATCTGTATGAACCACTGCTTTGGCTGTGGTACTAACATGGTGACTCTGCATGTGAGAGGGTCTTAAATATTCTCTCGTCAAAGGAATAATAATAAAAAAAGCCTTGAGTATTATCTGTTTTAACCAAAGTCTATGGTTCTTTTGTCAGTATTTCACCCCTTAGTATAATCTGAAATCCTGCTTAATGGTGTTCAAATTTTCAGTCTTGTTTCCCACAGTGCAGCATTCTAGATCTCATGAAAAGTATTCAATGTAGTGTAATATGCCTTGTGGAGAAAATTCAGATCAAAGGCTTTCTATGCTATTTTGTTTGATTTAGGGGATTATGGAGCTAAATACTGGGTCATAGGACAAAAGAATAGAAGGTAAGAAGGACCAGCACACCAGTAAGAAAGTCTAGCACACTGTTGTGAAAGCCAAGCCAGGAAAAATATTATTTTCTAAGCACGTTAGAGTCCCTAAAAATGAGTTTGAGTCCTAAGGTAATAAAAGCCCCTTCTTTTTTGAGAGCTATAGACTATTTTCCAAGCTGAATTTCATTTTGATTTGGTTGAATCTATTTGTTCCTCAGCCAGAGCTGTCCTCTAGCCTTACTGGCTTGCTGGTTCCTGAGGGATGCTAAGCTCCAGTGTGAAGCAAACAAGAGAAATTTGATGCTTTGTAAGGACCCACTGGATTCCCCTGCAATCGTGAGTTCTCTATTGTGCTCAGCCACCAGAACTCTTAAGGGCTGTTCCACATGCAAAAAAACCAAACTCAGGTTCCACAGAAGTGATTTAAGACCAAAATATGGAAACAAACAACAGCTCTTCATACGTATTTTAAAAGTGTTTAAGTATTTCTCTCAGCTGAATGAATAATTTGGGGCTCAATGTGTCTGAAGATGAAGCCTTCATGGTCCTTCATTTACAGTCCTTTTCATTAGCCTGTCCCTTTTAAAAAACTGTGATCTAGTAGATGAAAACCACACTTGCCATGTGACAAGGGGTGTAATCTATCTGACGCGGGATAGCTGCAGTTTTAAGTACCTAAGTCATAGCTAGTCAGAGTTAATGAAATAGCACCAGTCCTAATCTGTTCTTTAGATCAATTACACAGTGTGTAATTCCTTCAGTATCCAGTATTCATTTGAGATGGTTCATTACCAGCCACACAAAAGTGCATTATGGCCAGTTTCAGGATCCAGGGAGTTGGGCTGTAAGAAGAACTACAATAGAAGTTGTAGTTCAGAGGGAGTTTAGCATATTATTATTCAGATAGGTCACAAATACCTTTGTTTTTTCATGAGAGGCTTTGGGAGGAAGAAAAGCTACCAGAATTCACTTGATTGAAGGCATTTCTAACAATGATGTTCTATTTTTTCCTGCTGCTATTTTGACTCCGCTACTGATCAAAGTCAATGGTAGAGGTCATACCACAGATAAAAGATGGTATTGCAAATTAGAAGATCTAGCTACCAGGCTGGATAGAAACCAAGGAATGATCAGATCTTCACATGTCTCTAGATCTAGATGCCACCACAGGAAACTTAATACCCAAAAATACTCTTTGGAAAGAATCCCAAACTACAGTGACCTCTTTAGTGCATTATAATGGATTTCAGAATGGCTTCATAAAATACAGTGACTTACGTTACAAAAGCATTAATGACATGTAACTAAAAGGTCTTGAGTTCAGGGGTTGTCCTAAATAAACCAATGGGTTTTGGCCAAGAATGCTTGCAAATACCCAGTGAAACAGTATATGGCAACCTGCTTTTGCAAAACAATTTCTGAATCAAGTGTCTTCAAAGACATGTAGAGGCACTGATTACTTTTCATAGTATTAGTGTTTCCTGTTGGCCATCAACAAGTGTTGTGCAGTTTTCAAACTCTTTGTAATGTTTAATTAAAAAAATGCAGCAACTAGAATGCAAGTTGTGACTGCAAATATTTTTTCATTATGTGGCACATCATCAAACCAATTTGTATTCACACTGAAAAAGTTAATAAATTACTATGCATTTTACTGCTGACATGAGCTGCATGTTTTATCATTGTACATTTGGACACACATATTAAAATTCCAAGATTCACACAAAGGAAAACTAGAATAGCAAAGCATATGGGCATTTTAAAATTTAAATTGCACATATTGTGTTCTGAAAGGCAGTCACCACACACTCGTAAGAGACTTGGCCCTGGGGGTGAGCAACCAAAACTGGATTGATAACAGTGCAGACTACTCTCATTTACATCTCACCACTGCAAACAGTCAATAATTGCTGTTTAGAACAGTGAAATAGGATGCAGGGAAAATGTAGAATGATCCTTTCACCATGTATGTCCCCCTAATTTCTCAGGGTAAGGCCTTCCCAAGCCAGAGGCTGTACACACCAACCCAACCATTAGATGTAATGACACTGGGCCTGTATGTATCCAATCCACTCAGAGCTCTGGGTATCACAACATCCTGCTGTAAGAAATAGCACAGTTGCTGTGTGTCAGTACCACAGCCTCTCATTCCATAGGATGCCCTGTAGTTCTCTTATGGTGAAAAGCTGTGAATAACTGCTGCCAACTCTTTTTTAACACCCTTTTTCGTTTGACCTCTGTCATCCTGTTTTAAAATATATTTCTGAACTGACTGTCATGCTTTTTTTTTGTGTCACCAGCAAACAACTTTGTAACTGCACAAGCATATGGTCTGTGTCATCTCTTGTGCTGGGTGATAGCAGGGTGAGAACCCATTGGGTTCCTGAGCTGCTCAGTGGGATAAAACATACATTTCTGGCTTTAACATTGATTTTGGATCTCAGCCAGGCTGTTTCTCCAGTGTGTATGACAAAGTTTGCAGTTTGTGATCAAGGAGAACAGAGCATCTGAGAAAGAATCCAAATCCTTCTTTCAGTCTTCCCTGCCCTGCTGCTCCTGCTGGAGGATTACAGTTAAGTGACCAGGATGGGACATGTGCCCATGTTCCTGACTCTCTTACACCCCCCCGTTCAGCTGAATCAGCTGGGTGACATCTGAATGTCCAAGCTTTTTCCTTCCCAATTTCTGCAAGGACAGTGACTGCCTAAGTGAGGAGGAGCTGTTAATTCCTTGATTCTCCCAGAGGAGGTAGGGTTGGCTGTAGTCTTCAGGTGGGTGACAATACCACCAGCCTCAGAAGGAATGGCCTGATACAGCATTGGCAAATTTAGCTCCATCCCCAGGATCAGTCTTGGTGTTCTTTCCCATTTCTTTGTAACTCTATGCTCAGGACTCTGTGTAGAAACACTGCTCTGTTTCAAGCCAAGCTATTCTGTAGACCCAACTTCCTATTGTAATCAAGCCAGCATTTTTTGGAAGGAGAAACGTCACCTTTGAAGGTACCATATGCTTGCTAGAATGAATGTTTTGTGAATAATTTCCAGCAAAATTAGGTTTGTATAAATATTTTTTCAGCAATTCTGCATCTGACAACCTTTTTCTGCAGAAGTTATCCCAAGCATGAGTTTTTTCACTGTGAAGAATGTATTCCGTGGATGTAGCCACCCTTTTGTTTAATAAATCTTCATGAATTGACTGTGCATCATTAATATGTGCCTGTAACTGAGCACTGACTGGCAGTGATAATGATTTTTCAGCCTATAATGGGTTGATCATGTTTTTGTTTTGTTTTGCCTGTCTATTGTTACTATAATGTAGTTGAGCACTGTTATTAGTTAGCCTTGCCTTTGCATCCTGACTCATTATCTGGAATTTAAAGGAAATAAGGACTGGGGTATTTTCCTATCTGTAATGTTGAGGTAAAAGCAAACAAAAAAACCCCAAAACCCCCTTCCTTTGTTCTAGAATTTGCTAAACATTCCTAACTTGTGAATTAATCCAAGAGTTTATTTCAGCGTTTAAAACTAACTGAAATCCTAAGAACCAGCAAAAAAAACCCATGCAAATTTAGTGCAGGGTTTTTCTGGACTTTGTTCTTCTTACCATTAGCCCACTATTACTGCTTAACCAAATCCTACCCTTTTCCTTTTAGGATTCATTTTTTCTATCATTCTTTCAGGTGTGTTACTGATGTAGATGAGATGCACTGGAAAAAAAAAAGCTTTCTAACTAACAAAATTCTGTCATTTACAGAACTTAGGGGTAAAGCTGTGACCAACAAGGTGATGTGACATTCATTGGACCATGTGTGCTATATTATTTATTTTAAAAAAGCCAAGTAGAGCTTCCTAACAGCCTCTGTCCTGCTGACAGTGGAGGCTGTAAGATGACTCTTAGGGTGGGCCCAGCTGGCAGAAAAAAATTCTTGAGGAACTCAGAGTTCCAGTAATAGGATGGGAAGGGAAGGACAAGGCACATCACGATTTCCTTGAACTGCAAAAGTGAGAGTTAAAGACTGAGCTGCACTGTCCAACCTGGAAAGCAGGAACTGACACACAGCAATTCACCTGGTGATAAGGCCCTGGCTTCTTTACATGAACGACTGAGCTTTAATAAAGGGATTTTAATCAGGATTCAGGAAAGATTTTTCTGCTTTTAGCGTTTATTACAGTGAAATCTGCCTAATCTGTTGACAGAGCTCCAAAACACACAGGTCAGTGCTGTGGTGTGTTAGCAGTGAAACATTTGCCAAAACCTATTGAAATTCTCTGTGTACTTCAAGCATTGGCATTCTGAGGAGAAGCTGGTGCCGCCTATCATCAAAAAGGAGGATATTAAACACCAAAGTGATGTGTTTAAACTGGAGAAACTGCTATTTTCATTGCAAAGCTGACTGTTTTAAATTTAAAAGGCAATTAGCAAGATGTTGGGGCTGCTCAGGATGATTCTGGATGAGGTGCTGACCTGGCTACTCTCACACTGCAGAGGAGGTCAAGGCTAGGCAGATCCTGGATGTTCAGGTCTTGCTGACCAAAGGGAGAGTTATGAGATTACAATCTGCATCAAGGGTGCAAATGCAAGTCCAGCAGATCAGTTGAGGTCCAACTCACCACAATTAAGTAGTTAAATATTTTTGTGAATCTGAACCTAGATAACTTTTGCTCCACTTTTTCTCTTTTTAGATGGTACAAGTCATTTTGAGTCACTCTTGAGAGCAGAGTGTGGGTTCATTAACGTGGTACAGGTATTTTGAAAATGTTTTTCCTTTTTCTTTGGAAAGGTACATTTGCAATGATAACCCTGTTGGAATTTTTGTTTAAAATACTCAGAATACATCCTAGCATGTCCAAGCCATGTTTTTTCCTCACAGTCTCAAGCTATCATAATACTGAGGCCCAGGATACTGCATTGTGCCTTCTTTTGCTGAAAAGAAAGGAATTTCAAAGCTTCAGTGGGCTCCTGAGGGGCAGTGAGGGATTTGTGTTGTGTTCAGCTTTATTGAAAAAAAAGTCATGACACTTTTCATCTCTTAGGGGCCTGCTTCATGTTTTGATCCTGGAGCCAAATCATCTTTCTTAAGTCTGAATCAGAGACCCTTTTTGCCAGCCATCAGGCCAGGGTGACACAAGGCTTTTCTCCCTCTTTATAACTCTGTGTAACTATTAAGCCTATTCAAGACCTTACAATTCTAGTGGTTTTTGAAGTAAATTTTTAAGTTCTTTGCCTGAGCACAAGTCAAAGTGGACCTTTAGGTTGTCTTTCTTTCTTTTCCTTTGAAATGCATTGAGAAATGCATGGGTGATAAATTTAGTCTGAGGCAAATGCACACAGCATCATGTCTCACAGAACTGTCTTTGATACACCCTCTGATGATTGAGCTTAAGTAGAAAAATGCTGGCTGCTTAGAAAAATGAGGCTCCTAATCACTTAATTTGTGCCAGGCCTGAGGACTTCATAAAATCCTGTGGGTTTAATGTGCCATATATACATATCATCTATATATTAATATTCTAAACACTCTAAAATAAATAACACTCTAAAAACTACTTCTCCTCCTCTTGTTAATGTGCTGATGGATTCTGATTCAAGATAAGGTTCTGACTTGGTGTGTAAATATCAGTGTGACATATATCGCAGAGCTCTTATGGCACACAGAGGCCAAACAGTAGAGGACCATCAACAACATCATAATAGTGGAAAAGGAGATGACAAATAAAAGCTATTTTAAATGTGTTTTTACAGTCTACACCTCCATCATCCCTCCCTCCCTCCCTTCATTCCCCAAGGTGAATCACTTCTGCCAGAACTAAGTTCTGTCCTAGTGATGTTTTGTTGTACCTTATCACATAAAACAAATGTTTTTCCAAAAGCTTTCTTGCATGAAGGCAATGAAGTAAATCTAATCTCTAATGTTCAAATCAGGCTTACAGAAGGGCAAAGAGGGCTCACTTTGACTTGGATGACATTTATGGCCAGCAAGCAGCTCATGGACAGGAAAAGGCAGCATGCTGCTCTCTGTAGGGTGTACAATGTGAAACAATTTCATCAGAAATGCTAGATAAAAATCTTAATAAGCTGGAGGTAAACAACTGGACTTAACAACTGGGTGGTTTTATCTTGGAGGCAAAAAAAAAAAAAAACAAAACAAAAGCCAAACCCCACTACATTTAAAATTTGCCATATGCACAGTAACTTGCAGTTAGTAATTAAATTCTCACAACATCCTTCCACAGTGCCAGGCACAGCATATTGGCTTAGGTTGGCCTGGTTGTTGAGCGTGAACTGAAATGATTTCTAACAGCAATCAAATACATTTTGAAATATGCTCATAAAAATGCTGGCTCAGAGGCTCAAGGCAATAATGATTCATGTATTAGCAAATGAACCTGTCCTCTGCAAGCTAGCCCTTGAAATGTAATAAGGGGTCAGTCCAAGGAAAGGAAAAAAAGTGTGTTTATGAAGATGTTGAGAGGTAATATTTTGGGTTGGGAGTTTGGGGTGACATCTCTTCAACATCTATGGATTGAGGTGTTGGACTGACCTCCAGAAGCCAGTCTTTGTCAAGGATGCCTTTATCAAATCTATATCCACTGAGGGATTTAGGCAATGTGCTTGCCAGAATCCCTCTGTCCCTTGGTGGTACCCAAGGGGAGCTCTTTGATCCCTGTATAAGCAAGATTGGCACACAGAGAAGGTGAGAACAGCTGTCCTGCATCTCCTGTGCTGTGAAGATGCTCAGGAAAGGCCTGTGTGTGAGACCTGGGAGATCTCAGATAAATAACACAACTACCTTCCACTACCACTTCTGGACATGTCCAAACACACTCTGAAGGGGTTGTGAATTTTAAAAATATAGTAATAATCTCCCCTAGAGCCTAATTGCATGATCATGGCTGCATACTGCCTAATCTTCCTTGTTTTGAGCATGAAACAGGGGTCAGATTCTCTCTTCCCTTGAATGCTCATCACCTGGCACTCAGAAGGGCTCATGGGGCTAGAACTTTGACTTGGTGAGCCACAGAAAACTGGCGACCCAGGCAGCCCCTGGGCTGGGCTCTGCCATCTGCAGAGCATTCCTGAGCTCTCATGCACAGCACCATCGGTAAGAAAATGGGAACAAAAGAGGAGCAGCAGTGTGGAAAAAAAAATCTGTAAGGACTCGGGTATTTTATGGGAGCAGAACAGCCTTAAATATATATCTGCACAGAACCCCACTCATGCACCTGAGATGCTGGTTCATTTTATCCCACTGGTTTCAATTTGTTGCCTGAGGCCACTCAGCTAAGTGGCATTTAGTGGCTCAGGGATGGAGAGGACAGCAGAGCAGCCTGCAGACTCCAGAGAGCCCTGACCTTTCCCAGTGCCACGGAGTAAAGCTGCCAGTCCCACAAGGAGTGAAAAAATCCAGGTGCCGCGGGCAGAAACCAGCACTGCCACCATCTGTAAAAATGTCACTTCATTAACCCCAGGCACAGCTGCCATCCCTCTGCCCTGGGGTGGGGGGACAGGCGGGCACACAGAGCTGTACCCCAAGGTTTGGGGGCATGGCTGGAACCCCACACCACAGGCCCTCAGTGACCAGGCCTCAAGGAAGCGGCTGCTGAGGCCTTCTCTGCCTATGGAACTGCCATGTTGTGCCTGGGAGCAGCCTTTAGCTGGGACACAGCCACTGTCCTTGTGTGTCCCTGTGTCCCTGTGTGTGTCCCTGCATCCCAAGGTTTGGGGGCATGGCTGGAACCCCACAGCAGCAGCCCTCAGCGACCAGACCTCAAGCAAGCGGCAGCCGAGGCCTTCTCTGCCTGTGGAGGGGCCATGTCTTGCCTTCGCTGGGACACAGCCACTGTCCCTTTGTCCCTGTGTGTCCCTGTGTCCCTGTGAGGGGGAGCTCGGTGTGGTGCAGCTGTCCTCCCTGACAGCTGCTGCCTGCGGACATGGAGGTCTGGAACAGATCCCACGGGGACAATTTTGGAGGAGAGCCAGGAGAGCAGGAGCTCCCAGCCACCTCAGAGGGATGGGATAAATGTCTTTTCCTGAGGGGCTGGAGGAACAAACCCACGTACACCCCCAAAAGGGTCAGCATTAATGAGTGTCGGCTGTGGCCAACACCCTGTGGTGTCCATGAGGAGGCTCAGGGATGCTCTGAGCTGCTTGCTGGGAAAACTGGAGGATCCTTGTCATAACAGTGGGTCCCTGGCTGGGTAATAATTAGCATTGACTCCATGATTCACAGAAGGCTGATCAATCTCTTTTTTATTTCCTTTCTGAAGCCTGTGCATGTCTCTGTTGCCAAAGCTATTTTAAGGACTCAGGTGTAATATCCCTTTGGCTCCCCTGCAGTCAGATCTGTGTTCTTACAGGTTCTTTGGATGCCATGCAACCTTTAGACACAGAAATCTTTATAAAATAAAATAAAATTGTTCTTAAAATTCTTCCCTCTCCGCATGAGGGAAGAATTCTTCCCATTCTTCCCTCCCCAAACATTCATGATGGTTTCAAACTTTGACACAGCAACCTGATACTGACAGAGCCTGGAATTCCCTCGTATGAGGTGCTGCTGGGAGATCCGAGGCAGAGATTTAATCAGGACTAGGGGCAGGTATCAGAGCAGGCTGTCATGCCTAGGAAACCTCAAATTATGTGCTAATTATCCAACTACACTGCCAGGGAATAAATAAATAATGACTTCAGCTTACTGTGCTAAAGAAAATTCCAGTTGTAACAAGATTGCAGGCTGAGTTTTTCCGTGATGTGTTGGAGGTGCAGTAAGAACAAAAAGGTTCACTCAGGAGTGCCTGGGTGAGTTTTGAGTCCTGTGGGCTCCAGAGCAGCAGAATCAAAGCTCAAGGTGGTCACTTTGGAGGGGTGACTGCTGGTCATTGCCTGCCTCCTGAAAGGTCTGTGTAATGATGTGTGGATGGGTATCTGCTTTTTTCTACTCCACTTTCTTGCTCTGTAGCGTTGCTTTTAATCACATGAAAGGATTTTAATCAGAGAAACAGGTTTTGTCCTCACCTTGACCTTGCAAACAAAAGAAAATGCTGAAAAGAAGATCCTTTTTGAGTCAAGGTGTACGATGTATTGTTCAAACCTGAAAATTTCTAAAGCTGTGATCAAACTAGATTAGGTTCATGCATGTGAGTGAAAAATAATGCCAGTCTTTCTTTTAAGCATTGGAAATAAAAGTTTGCTCGCTTTATTATTTAAAAACTAGAAAAAATAACAGTTTTTCCATTCTAGGAGTTCAATGTTTGCTCAAGTACAAAGGCTGCTGGCAGTATGGGAAGGTATGAGAAGAACTGTGAAATTAATTAAATTGACACTTAAAGAAAATGCCTTTATTGTTGTAATCCTCAGAACAGCAGTATAAAGCAAACTTATGACATTTTGCCAAATGTTAATTTTCATGAGTTAAGAAAAGCTGGAGATTTTGCTAAACTCTGAACCCTGGGGGTCTGGTTTGATACACAATCTGAGGGTGAGAGCAACTGTTTGTTGAACTGCAGGCAGCCTGGATTTATCTCTCCTTTCCTGTAGCTGTCAAATAATGAACTGCTCCTGGGCAGAATTTTTCTTAATGACTTATCATTAAGACTTAAGTTCAAATTATGTGATAACTTCTCTATTTGATTTTTTTTTTTAAGTACAGTGCATGCTATGAAACCCATACAAATCAATTTGTGTTCTTGAAGGATCCCAGTTGTTAAATAAATATGAAGGATAATTATTTCTTATTGTTCCTGTTTAGGTGTTTTCATCGCCTTTCCTAGATCTTCCTTCCCTTCGTTTTATATTTGCAATAATTAGCTGAAGCTGGTGAATTTTGTTAGCACCATGAATAACTCCACCTGGATTTGAGGAGGAAGGGAACAGGGAAAGCATGAGAAATAGGAAGTAAGGAGAACAATGTAGGTAAGAAAGACTGACTATTCCCAGCTTGCAAGTCAAGGTTTAGGTGGGGTGTTTTTGTTTGTTCAGGTTTGGTTTTCTCTTTTTTAACCCAGGCCATTGAGCATTGATATCTTTTTCTACATGAGCCTTTTTACTGGTGAAATTCAGAAGCCTGTACATGGCTCTGCTTCAGGGTAATTGATATCTGCTGGGCAAAACAGAAACCAGTGCAAGAGTTCAGACTGCAAATCAGGGCAGGAGGAACAGATGAGTCTTAACAATGGCCTTGACTGCAGGGGTGAGTTTTTTCCATGTTTCACATATTTGGAGACCTGGATTTGTTCTGTAAAGTGATGAGAAAAATGGCCCACATGGGAAATCATTATTGATTGCTTCCTCTGCCCTTCAGTGATAAATATTGCATGACTATCTGCTCATCCTTTGCATTAAAGGAACAATCCAATATCCATTTGTGTTTTCCACACTGTGCTAGCATGACAAGCTCTTTCCTAGTCTTCATATAAAGCAAAACCCAAAGAGGTTTCTTCTGAATGCTGGATGACAAATAGGAGAGTAATGCCTTCCACAGGAAATCTCAAGTTGCTGTTATATACACTGTTGGGACATTTTTTTCAAAATTGATAGTGGAGAATATTTCAGAGCCATTTGTATGGGGGATAACTTTATACCTTGAATGTGTACTTACCATTAGGATTCCCAGGTCAGCTTTTGAAAGACACTTGAAAATGTTTATTTTGTTTGCTTGCAAAATCCTTACCTGCAGGCAGACTCTCTTAGAGCTTTTCAGAAATATATTGACAGAACAAAAACAAAATTTGTCCTTTCCAAACCCCAGTACTCAGCTGCAAATAGTGGTTTTATTTCCTTAAGAAAAAGATAAAGGATCTTGATGATCTCAATGAGTAAAATCAATACAATAAAATTTAGGAGATTTTTTTCCTTCCAGCTGTTCAATCTTAAACCAAATATTGGTTTAAGCTCCTCTGTAATTATACAAATTGTTATGAACAATCCAGATTTTTTATTTAAACAATATGACATAAAATTTCTCAGTTATTTCCACACTTTGAAGCATTAACAGCTGAAAAGAAACAGGCCCCTCACAGGTTTCTGTTGAAATCCCCATCTCACAGTTCCACTGCTTACTTCATTGTATTTGAACTCTGCTTGTAAATTTTCATTCATGGGCTCATTTGGGCAAGGGACCTGATTGACCTCTGGGTGGCCCAGCTCTGATAGCCAGCTGTGACCCCCACTTATTTTCCTTTTATTCTTTCCATCTCCTGAGTTGCTCTGCATGTTATTATGCTGTTCTGGATAGGTTCTTAATACCATCCCCATTGATTTCCAGGAGATAAATGTCAGGCATAATCCGTATATCACTGTGATCTAGCACTGGTCAGCCCAAGTGAACAGCAGAGGTGAGAAGCAGTGCGACAGCTCCACACCACATCTGGCACCTGCTCTTTCCCCAGGACAGACAGCAATTATCAAATCCTACATGAATAACTTAGAGAGAGTTTAAATAGGTGTTGGTTGATGAAAAGCTGCTGAGGAGTCATGGGTAGGTGGTACAGTGCTTTGCTGTGGTCTGCTGGCACTGGTCCACCTGATAAGAGATGATTTATTCCTTCCAAATCAGCCCAAAATGTAGTTAATGCATCAATCTTTCTTTATGCAGCTCATTGTAGCTGCATGTTATCAATACAGAAATATTGGGAGTGTCTTTCCCCACTGGTGCAAATTGGCTGCTGGGAGGTGCTGATTTACTGCAGCAGTGACTGCAGTCCCTTCATGGGGAGCAGCAGCTGCTGGAAGCCAAGCATAAATTGCACTGGAATAGCTGCTCTGCGCTGCAGAAACTGCATGCTGGGTGCTAGAAATTTCAATCCACTCATCACTTTGTTTATGCCATCAGACAGGCTCAAATTACCAGGTTCTGTGGAAAACTACTCCTTAACCTTTTCCTATTACTTTTTCCTGGTGCATGTCAATAGTAAAGTGCGGAAAATGCATATAATTTGTGAATTTCAAGACTTTGGAATGTAGAAGCTTAAAAAAATCCTCATAAATTGCTGTGTTTTGCACTTTTGGAGGCTGGGGGGAAGCTTGTGCCATTTATTCATTATACATATGTTCTTTCATTTGGTTATTATAATACAAATATCCAGGGATAACTGCAAGGGAAAATCTTTCAGCCGTGTTAAATCCCAATGTGTTGTTTGATAAGGGCAAGGCTTCAGCATTACCAGATGAATTTTTAACAGCAAAATATCATTTTGGGAAATGTTAGTTGAAAGAGAGGATGGTACTATTAAATTTGGGTTAGTTTTTATCTTTTTATCTTGTCAAGAATAAGGAAGAAAATCCTGCTTCCTTATTATTCCATGTAAAATATACATAATTTAGAAGGTTAAAATTATATTTTATTTCATTTAGCATAAATAGTTCTTTTCTTCTGAAACTGTTTTGCACAATATAGACTTACTGAGAGAACCTCTGTTTTGGTTTTTATGGTTGTTGCAGCTCAGATCTATTCTTGGTTTTCTTTTGCAATTGTTCTAAGGAAAAGTAGCACAGATGCTATTAAAGAACTCATTGCTTACCTTGGTTATTATCACCCAGCAAGTTTCCTCAAAATTAAATGTTCTGGAGTAAACAAGGGTTAGGTGGGATGAATTGAGACCAAATTTAAGCCAGCAGAAATATACCAGATGGATACAGGGAGACAGGGAGGGGGGATGAAAAGGAAAGAAAAGTAGAAAAGGGAAAACTGAGAACTGAGTTATGCTTCATGTATTGTTTGTTGAAGTTTGTTGAAGGGCAGAGTTAATATCGTGGAAGGAGAACTGTAGGGTTTTTCTACTCTAAAAAATTATATTAATATTTAAATGATAAAATATTTAAACAAAAAGGAAGTGCTTATGTTCAGACAGTGCATCACTTTGTCAGTGGTTCCCTAGATGATTATTCCAGGATACATTTTTGAACCTAAGCTTTAATCCTGAGAGAAAATGAGAGAAGAAATGTGAAGGGCCTGAAAAAGAGGAAAACTTGGAGAAGGAAGTGAGGACTCCACATTCATGAGAGCAGAAGATTAGACCTTGCCTTCCCCTTTGGCAACAACTTGTGCTCCAGGCTCCCTATTCATTGGTTGGTTTGCTTTACTACTTTCCTCCCTAAAGCATTGGCAGTCCCTGGACAGTTTTAAGCAAGCTTTAAGGAAAGACTAAGATCAGGACATTCATATGAATATTTTTCTGAGTAATCAAAGTTTGTACTATGGCGAGCTGTTCCCAATTCTCCAAACCCACCCATCATTTTTGTCATATGCTACACAAACAGAGTTTGTTCCCAGTGCCTCAGCAGCAGCTCACAGGACTATAAGCACACAAATTTCTGTAGCACTACATGCAAAAGCAATCCCTGGCTGTGGCATTTGTAGTTCTAAACAGGAAAAAAGCATTTACAGTTAATAATCATATTTTATTGTGGGACTAGCAGTTACAAAGACAGGCTGTTTCTTCAGTACTGCTGTTTCTGAGCCACCTAATGAGAATGTGTTGCCAAGGCAACCAATGCCATAAGTTTTTGGGGTTTTTTTTTTAAGAAATTAAACTTTCTAAGTCAATTTTCCCTTACTTGCCAGGTTAGGAAATGGAATGTTGCTTATTGTTTTCTGCTGGAGCGCTGAGGTAACTCAGAGGGCCAGGGGGGTTGGAGCTACCTGAGGAGATATCAACTATGCAAGGCCTTTGTTAGTAAATTATTCTTTTTCTGATATGTGGCAGGTGTGGGAGGGCTGAATGAAAATTTGTGAATAATTCTATTCCAGCTGGATTGGTGGGGTCTTGCTAAATGGAGACAAGAAGTTAAATACTGAGACTTTGCTTTGTGACCAGGTGAATGTACAGGAGATGAGGATGCTCAGATGCCATTGAGACAAATGTGTGTGAGCATGATATGAAAAACAACATCCTTGCCAGGCTGATAGTAGAATGAGACAGACACCCCTGATTCAAGCTCTGCTTGCTGCTGTCAGATTTATTTACCAGCCCTCATATGCTGTACAACATGGAGTTTATTTCCAAGGCACAGAATGCCCTAAGAACATAATGGAGGGAGGGGACCAAGCCTGCTCAATTCCTGCAAAACAGGGATCTGTAAAGTGCCCAGTTCCCTTTGCTGTAGCTTGATGCACAAACATTGCTGGCTGTTCAGGGCATTCTCTGCTCAGAGCCAGCTTTGGGAATACCCAGAGCATATGGGCCAGCCACAGAGCAGAATGGAAGAGTGAAGCCCATTTCATGCCTTCTTTGATTCTGCTTGAATTTCCTGCAGTCACTGTATGCTTTTCCAAATGCCTGTCAAACTTCATCTGAAAAACTACAGCTGTCAGCTATAAGATCCTACAAAGTTTATTTTAGCTACACTCTGCTTGTGCCCTTTAGCTCGAAAGAAAATGAGTCTCCAGCAGAAAACAGAGGAAAGAGCCCCTTAAGTGTTTTAATTTTTAACTGTGAAAAGGCTCTGCTTAAGCATCTCAGACAGAAGCAACAACCCAGAAAGCTGCAGATACTTTAAAGCATTTGGTTTTTATTGATCATACTGTTTGCTGTTCCACTGAAATGATATGAAATAAAGTATAAAGAGATCTTTGTAGAATATTTGATATCTTGACTTCTGTAGGACAACAGAAGATCCAAGCAAATAATGGGGTTTTTATGTTTGGTGGCTTAAACTGGAAACAAATTTTCTTTCAGCTTTGCCTGAATGCCACACTTTAGCTTTTCATACCAAACTAAAATTTGACACAAGTAGTCTTGGTTTAGAATGAATTTTGTTATTGATGTGATTTCTTAACACTGAATTTAGCTATTAGAAATTTTAAAACCTGCTTATTTTCCCTTAGAGTACAATTTTTTCCTGCTATCTAAAGAACAACTCTAACTTGTCCAAATATGTCTGAAGGCATATTTGTATGTCCCCAACCTAAGCCAGTTGTTTCCTGCTCCCCTCTTCAAGCACACTGATACATGACAGGGCTCTTTGCAGTATTTATTGTCTTTGGACCGGCCTCTGCCCTGAGGGGCTCTCTGGGTGTCTCACTTGAAACCACTACAAATCTGTGACAGCATAATTAGGGCAATCTGCTGGATGCAGGTGCCTTTTTCATTTACTCTGGTGAATATGGAGCATTTTCACAATGTCATTCCCCCTAACAAATCAGAGCTCACAGATTGTTTTCACAGCACGAGTTTGCTGGCTCTCAGAGCAGGTGAGTGATGGAGCAGGAGAGCAGCTTTGACACCATGTTTTATTTTCTTCCTTCCCTCTAAAGCCTGGTTAGCTGATATGAAAGCAAGAAGGCATTTGTCATGTAGGCTTTTGTTTCCCAAAGTGCAGAAGCTTACCTCTAAAGCTCAGTCTTTGGGGATGAGGGAAAACATCTGCAACAGGTTACTCATGTTTGCACGTGGGAGAAGGAGTCTGGCACCATCAAAACTTCCTGGTATGTCCCTGAGCTTTTAAAATGTGGAAAGAAATCAGAAGAAAGCAATAATGAGAGGAGTCACAGATATGACACAAATAAGAAAGAGTGAAATATAATGTACTTTGACAGCAATGACGAAAATACTGAGAAATCTATCACATCTGTGCTCCTGGTGTTAAGAAGGCAGTGAGAGCTGTTAGGAAGGCACAGAGCATGAACTCACAGTACTTTTATGCAAAGGCTACAGTAATGAATTCCAATCTTGCCTGGGAGCAATTCTTAAGATAAGTACAAAGGTGAGTCTGGAGTATTGATTTTTTAAAAAAGACGATAAATTGGAGTGAGTTGTAAAAAGTTAGTGCTGCCTGGAAAAGTTCACATTAAATCAGTGCACAAGTAAAGAGGTGCAGCCTCAAAGGGGAGTGTATCAGGATTGAATTTTGGATCTTGGAATCATTGCACAGTAGGGTCATTCCTTCTTCCATTCTGTTCTCTTTCCCCTGCCTCCTTTGTTGCAGTAACCCCTGTGGATAGATCTCCAATTAATAAAACTTACCTTTATGTATGCATTATCATAATACAAAGGCTCAAGGGGAGCACAATCCCTTCATGCCTGAGCAGATTTAAAACTCGTGATTCTCTTGGGATACTTGCTGGGAAATAGAAAAAGGGAATAAAGGGCATTCTAACATTTCTGCTGAATGATTGCTACTCCTCGCAAAGTGCTATGAAGCTTGTTAGATTCTGAACATTTATGGGAACCTTATTGCTATTAGATCCTTTAAAATTACTGTAATTAAAAATTCTAGTCTTTTTTACATGGAAGATCTGTACTGTGTGTTAAATCATTTTCTTGGAAGAGCCTGGGAGAAATTAGAAATCTGATTGGTACAATAAGAGAAAATGACCAGAAATATTTAAATTGCCAACATCTTTTAATGGAAAATATTGTGAATGCCAGGTTTGAATGCACATATACATTGGCCCATATTTTATCCTTGGGACACAACTGTATGCTTATAATTACTGTTATTAAAAATTCTAGGTTTTTTATTTTTCGATCTGTTGTGTGACTAGAGGAGTCAGGTCCACCATAGCTTGTGCTGTACAGAGCATTTATTGAAAGGCAGATTCCCCAAAAACCTGTTAAAATCTATCAGGGCTGTAATGACAGACTCAGTTAAAGAGATGGGGTGAGGGAGAAGTCAATAGCCCAGTAATGCAATTATGGCAGAGTTATAATTAGTGATCAAAACACTCCAGCTTCCCAGCCATTGCCAGGTGGTCTCCAGCATGCCAAAAAGCACAACTGCAATCCAAGACTTGGACAATAACTTGGTGGTGTTGGAGGATTTGTGTGAGTGTTCACATCACACATGCACATTCAATGCAAATTGCTGCCCATTAAGCAAATTTAATAATACTTTTCAGAATTGTTACTTTCATTAACAATCACCTTGGAGTGCCAAAGGGACAAATGAGAGGATGAGTACATTAAATAAAGAGATTTTTACAATTTGGCCTCTCTGTAGAATATGACACCTTCCAGCTTGCATTTCTCCAAGAGTGAGCGCAGCCAAGGAATGTTTAGGGCCCAGGAGGAGCCCAAAGGAGCATGGGTTGCCTGTTCATGAAGCTGGGTGTCTAATTGCAAGGAAATCCTCTTTTGCCAGAAGAGGAACCTGGAACCTCACTAAATACCTATTTGACTAAGCCAGGTTCCCAGCAGATAGCAAAGAGTTTTCACTTTGATCTAAAACCTTGCACATGAGCAAGGCATTTGTTCTTTCTTTGTAATCCCATGTTGAGTGAGAAGCCAGCCACAGATTTATGGTCCAATTTTTATTTTCTTCTGTGTTCCATCCAGTTTTCTATGGATTTATTTATAAAAGTCCCAAGTGAGAGTGTGGGGATATTTCTTCTTGGTTTTATAACCTGAAGTTCATGAAAGATTTTTGTCCCAATGGTTTTGAAAAAAGACAAGTTCTTGCTTCCCAACCCCAAACCATTCCTAGGAAGGCAAGGTCATTCTTTGGTGAATTCCTGTACATATTTACTTTTAGCAATACCAGATAAATTCCCACAGGGACAAGTTTAGTTAAACTGCTTGCTAAGTCATGTAGTTAGCAGCTAGTAGATAAATAAAATGAACTCAGACTTATTTGTTATTTGTTCTCAGTCTTTAATCGCCCAATAGTAATTCCATAATTGAATTAAAGTACTTAACCATTCTAATGCAAATTGTCTGGCTTACAGTTCTTCAATGAGTAAATTATTGCAAATCAGGCACCCATGATATCAACATTATTCACTTACAGTTAATTTATCTTTATAATAATGAGCTCATTTTTATTTATTCCAGAATTTTATGTCTTTTTATTTGTGAAAATTGAAAATTTGGATGGCTTCATAAAACAAAACTCTCCATTTGTTTTCTCTTCTTTTTTAATGTTATTTAATGTTTTATCAGACTAGAAGGAGAACCCAGGAAGAATATGGATCATAGCAGCAGGCCTGCTTCCACTGCAGTTTCAATAAAGTGCAAATAAATGAAGTGTAAACAACAAGAACACTGCTAAATATCTGAGAAGGAATATAAGAATATTTATGAGACCATACACACTGTTAAGAACTTCATGGTTAAAAAGGACTTGCCTACAAAGAGGAATTATCCTCACTAAAAGAGCATTTTAATTAGAAAAATTATTTCTGATCTAACAAAATAGTAAAATTGTGTGCTACTTCAAAAAATATGTTTATTTTGCTTTTAAAATACTAACCAGGAGGAATTTACTGGAGAAATTGTATGCAGATAATTCTGCAACTGCAACAGACAAGTTAACAACTGCAAGTTGCAAACTCTGTGCCACGAATAGAAATGGTCAGCAAGGCAGAAGGTGACTTCAGACAGACAGGCAGCTTCTTCTCTGGTTAGAGCAGGATAATTGGACAAGCTACAGCTACTGGGGATTTTGGTCAGAAAAGGTGAAAATGCCTCCTCTCCTAATTGATGCCTGATTAACTCAATTAGCATTTGGTAAACAGGTCCCTTAGCAATACAAAAGAATGGTGGTCGAGCTGGTCTGTTTTTCGAATCTGTTAAGAGCTTAGAGAAGTCTTTTGAAATTATAGAGAAAGGGAAGTTATTTTTGTTCTGTTGTTGTATGTAAGAGTGCTCTTGACTTTGTTTCAGAGAAGTAAAATATTGTTATACGAAGAACTTCCAGGAATAAAAATAATTGAGAACTTATGACTGCTTTTGAGGCAACTCCTGTCAGCTATGCAGAGGACTGAATTATCCTTCTACTACAGGGGAACTTGTACTGGTGAGTTCATAAGGGCTATGAACATTTTGTTTTCCCTTATAATTTTTTTCTGCTTGGTCTTTTATTTTGTTTGCTTTACTTTTTATTTGTTAGTTTTTGCAATTTATTGCTTTAGGACCTAATTGTGCACCAAATATTAACCTGATGTGTCTATAGATACATGAAGGGAGGGGAAAAGCTTGTTCATTCTCTAAGGATCGCTCAGTCTTACAATAAAACAAGCCTAATTTGATAAAAGGCAAAGGATCATTTTATGTGCTGATAGCAAAGTACATATGCCCCTACTGCTTTGTTTGAATCAAAGAGGGAAGTCCTGATGCGGATTCAAAGCCTCAAGTCAAAGTTAAGATACCAGGATGGGAGATAGGTGGTATTTATGTGCTGCAGTAAGCTTTAAAACTTGTGCCTGGTGCTGGGGTAGTCTTTGATGTGTGAGTGCTGTGTGTGATCCTTGTCATGTAGAGCCTTTCAGGAAAAACCAGTGAGGAGATTTGTAGCTCCCAAGATCTGTTGTCTCTGCAGTCTCTTTTCACTGCCTCAGAAGTTTCAGATGAGTTCGCCTGCAGGTGCGGCTCAGAGTCAGATGGGAATTTCTGAAAGAATTAAACAGAGATTGCCTTCACAATTTCTGAAGTAATAATCAGTTGAATGTCATTATTAGAAGGAGACAATAGGTTAATATTCTCCTTCCTGTATACTCTTATAGTTAAATGCTGTCACTTTCTGCTCAATGGGTTGGACAAAACAGTTTGAGGCTCCAGAGTATGAACTTGTCACTCTGTCTGCTGGAGCTGGACCACTGGTGGGAGATCACTTGCTGCTTTTTTTGCTCTCTTACTGGGACGACTCAGAATCTTCTTAGCTTGCTCCTGCTCTATTTGGGCGTCTGAATTCCTAACAGACTCTTCCATATCAGAAATCCCTGTCATATTATTGCTCAATTATCCTTTTCTGTACAATGACTAATCCAATAGAAGCTTGGAATGGGATTGTGAATGCTGTTATCAGCTGCATGTGTAATACCCTTACTTTTTAACTTTCAGAGTTAAAATATGTTAGTTTATGGTATTATTTTTTTGACAGTGACAAATAAATGCCAGGCACACTGGGAGATCAGAGCACAAAGTGATTTACATGAAAGAGCTTTACCCAAGGTTAGAAATTGGAGTTACCATGAAAGGCAGCTAATTGGATTGCAAGGCTTGCTTCCTGTTTCAGGAACATCAGATGTGCAAATTCCCCCATTGTTACACTTGCTACGTACTGACAATTAAAGCTTTTACCTGAAAACACCAGACAATTGTACAAATGTAAAAGGGGGAGAGGGAAAATCATTCTTTTTGCAGTATACTGGGGAGAAAATGATGGCTGATGCCTGATTAGGGTAACAAATGTACAGGAAGTGTAAAACTCAGCTTTTAGTTTGGCTGGCTGTTTTAAATGGATGGTTTAATTTGAAAACGATGTTACAAATCTGGCTGGACTCTAACTCCCACTAACCTCTGGCTCCTTGAGTCTCTGCTAATGAAGTGCTATTTATCAAACGCTATCATGAGCTATACTTTCCATAAAATGGTTCTGCTGGCAATATGATTATTTGATTCTAAGACTGTTGCCTTTGTAATCTCTGACCATTAGAATTATCCTCTTTTACTTTGCAGTTAAAGTATAATTTCTGTCTTGACAATGGATTTGTCTTGGCTCAACCCCGGATGCCCTAACCAACAGTTCCTGGAGTCTATGCTCTTTTTAATCCTATATCAGACTAAAACATCTCGAGAATATTACATTCTTATGATCTGTCTAAGCTGGGAGTTTTCTGAAGGTGCTGGTGCTGTGACCTTACTTCAAAGTACCACAACTTGTAGAGTGAAATGATGGGAAGTAGGTGTTAAGCATCTCCCAGAAACATGGGATATTGGCTGTTAAATATCTGCTTTTATTTCAGCAGGTCTGTAACAGTGGAGATCAATGTGGTGTCTATTAATTCCTAGTGATAAGGAAAGGAAGGGGTTAAGCAAACTGTGGTTGGAGTTACTGCCCTTTCTGCATTGTGTCTGTGGGCAAAGGTCTCTCCTCAAGGACAGAATGGGCTTGAAATTCTTACACTGAGGAATGTGTGCTTGCTGCAAGTTTTGGTATCCCTTTACTAATTATCTTCACCCTGTTCTTTCCCAGTACTAATAAGTGGGCTGCTAATATCAGTCACTGTTTGTGACTGTGGCTTACTGTAATTGAGAATAATGATAGCATAATAATGATAATGGTCTATACTGCAGCTCTGTCTCCAGGCAGTGGAAGTAGGATGGAATTCCTTGTCAGTTAATGAAAAGAAAAAAGCATTGCTTGAGACCTGCAAAGGGAATGATAAAGTGTCTAGGAAAGCAGTTGTAAAAACCTCCTGAAAAATCTGATACAATCTGTTTTTAAGATCTGCCAAATATGTTTTGGGGAACAGTAAAGATGGTTGTATTTAACCAAGCATTAGCGTGATCTGTGAAAACAGATGCTCTCCCTCAAGGACAATGATGAAGCATTAATTACAGGTAGAGATGATTTGAAACAAAGACTGGAAACCTGCTGCTACCAGAGCCTTTTTTTTTTCTGGTAGAGCTGATTTATTGTAGCTAACTGTGGAGTTTAAGTCTTAACAAAGATGAACCTTGAAACCAGGCAAATGGATTCTCCTGCAGTCCAACATGATACATTGAATTTACATCATGTTGGAAATTAGGCTTGGTATGAATTGCAGTTGTAAGGAGCAGTTTGCCCTGTGATTTCAGTGAAAGCACCTGATGGTGATAACTGCCTTACAAATGCCAAGGACTCTTACTCTTCTTTAGAGCAAATTAATTCCTGGACCACATCAGTCACAGCGTGCTGGAGGTGCAGCCGGCCTAAATGAAAATGAATAAATTCAGGTGGGTAATTAAATGTTGCTGCCTGTGATAACTGTAAGGCAGGAGATTAGCCTTAACTAAGACAGAATAGGTCAATTTGTGGTGGGGTTTACTGAGTCAAAAAAAGGCAGCTGATAGAAGCAGAGAATATCACACCTGTGAGTGCGTCAGTGCATAGTGTGTGTATATAAATGAGCACTGGAAGCTGCCACTTAAAGCAGAGTAACTGCAACTTCCTGGTGACCAAGGCAAGCTAAGATAATGTAGCAAATAAGAATATGAAAGCTTTTCATTACTTTAATTACTGTACAGTCTCACCATTTTCCTGGTTTTCTGAAATAAAATCATACAGAGTTATTCTTTCATGAAATCTACTTTTTGATGGTTCTGAAGCCAATAATATTCTCAAGAATTTCTCAGTTATAAAGCCATCACCTTTCCCAGGGTAAAACTGAGATCCTGTAGGGCTGTGTGTGTGTGAAGTTTACATCAGTAACCTGTTTATTGTACTGTAAACATGAGTGAGAGGGTGTGCTACAAGTGTAACTAACAGCAAAGTGGGAAAGGCTTAAATGCAGGCATTGATCATGCATCTGGAGCTATTGGCAAAGTTGATTGCAAGGGGACAAGGGTCATGTATTGATCAGATTGTAATGAAGATTTATTGTGAAGAAACTGGGAAAGTAGCAATCTGTTCTTAAACAGAATAGGCAATTTGGGTGTGAAAGAAAGAGAATTAAATGCTGCTTAAAAGTTCTTGCATTTTCCTGTGTTCTGGGATTCAAGGCAGTTTAGTATATCATATATTGTCCCACTGACATTGGGAGATGTTTATACAGCAGCTTTCTGGCTCATACTTGGAATAACTGTAAGGGTACTTAAAATTCTTCCAACACAAGTGCTCTGACTGCTCAAGGCCTGTGTGGTCCAGGTTACGCTGCAAGAAGCACAAGAATTGCATCACCTGCGGAACTAAAACTGACCTGTCTTGCTGTGGAGACCCTTCTAAGCCTCTGGGTGTACCAATGACCCCCACACAGAGGAAGTGCCTCTGTCTTTTGATGGCAGACATCTGGCTGAAGATCAGGCTGATCTCTTTCCTCACAGGGAATTCCTTGGACTTGTAGCTAAACAAAATTTTCTCCTGAAAAGACAAAGCTGCTATTCTCTAAAGCAAATCAGCAGCTCTTTCAGAAGATGTGGGCTGAGCCTTGCCAATAGTACAAATCTATTGATTGATTTCCAAGCACTTGAAAATGGATTAATGTTGTTTCAACTCCCAATGGGTTTTTTCACAGGGATTTGAGATTAGTTCAGTGCTATAGTAGCTTCCTGATCTCTGCTTCTAGTCCATGTGTACTCTTATTGTATCAAAACTCAGCCCTCATTTGGTTTCCACCAGAGGAACCACTGCTGCCTCTTTTAATATCTCTGGGTGAGATTCTGCTGAACTTGCTTGCTGGCTAAAAACTTAGGAGTAATTTTAAATACAATTTTTAATTTACAGCAATACAGCTTACAAATGCACAGAAATGAGTCTCTGGGCTGCACTTGTGCATGTGTGTTTTGTTCTACTTTCATTCTCTGCAGCTGCTCCTGTGCAATTGTGTAATGAGTGCACCAAGTCACAGATCTAATTGAGACAGGCTGGAATCCCTTCTTGCCAGGAACTGTTACACTAGGGCAGGGTCCCAAGGGGGATTTTAGAATTCACTACAACAGGTTAAGACAAGAAGGCTGAGGTAGGCAGGAAAACAGTAATTGAAGATGACAGTTGTCAGAAAGAATAGTTTGCATGCCTGCACATCTTCATTGATGTACTGTGGTGTATTCCCCAAATAAAAGCTGACATTGAAACAATGAATTGGTCATTCCTAGAGAAAAACAGTAGTTCTTGCTTGATTAGCTGCCAGGAAAATGTTGCTCTTTTTCAAAAGTTTTTTGATGAGTATTTCCACTTTGCAAAATAGGATTGTGGTATCAGGTTAGGCT
The DNA here is from genome assembly GCF_000277835.1 of Geospiza fortis. Classification (NCBI taxonomy): domain Eukaryota; kingdom Metazoa; phylum Chordata; class Aves; order Passeriformes; family Thraupidae; genus Geospiza; species Geospiza fortis. The sequence continues at coordinate 1,428,632 of NW_005054330.1, read as the reverse complement.
ATCATCTTTAGTTTCTCCTATAGAGAAAGTTGGAAAAATCTACCTCTAAAATATCCTCAGCCCTGGGGGAACACCATTCATTTCATCCTTTCACTGATTTTCTTTGCTGGTTCCTGGATAAATAAAAACATTGAATTTGTAAACATGTTACTGCTGATGAAACTGATTTTTTGTTTGTTTTGGTTTTTTTTTTTTTTTTAGTTGACATTTCTGTGAATATTGTAAACAGTCTCAGCTGACTTTCAGCCAACTGCAAAGATTACTTTAGTTGTTCCAGCAGCTATTCCTGATTTTAGGGCTGCCAGTTAAGTTTTGTGAGATGTTCAGTTTGGATGGAAGCAGGATAGAAAGGCTTTAGATGAGAGCAGCCAAAAGTTAAACCATAAGCTTTTCGTAAGTAAACAAGAATAGTTCTTCCAGGAATGTCTTGTTTCAGGAAGCTGCGCTCCCTGTGGAATGAGGGGCTGCCCAGCCACTGCTCAGGAGATGGATTTACTCCCATCTCTGGCATTTCCATGGCAAATGGAGGCAGATGGGGAAATGGCAGCTCTGGACCATATGCTCTTGGTTTGCTCAGTTGGTTCCTCCTTTGTCTGTGTTTGTAAGTCTGCCCTAGTTTCTGCACCTGCTCATTTGTGAAAGATGAATGGGCTCTTCTGCTGAGCCTTGTCTGTTGTATTTCACTTTATTTCCCCTGATCACATTTTTAAATGTCACTTTCTGGGAACTGCCAAGCAGTGACTTTTTGAGCATTTGATTCAAAAAGACCCAACCAAAGCAGCATAAGGAATTGAGGGTGCAGATGTCCAAGCAGTAGCAGAGCAGTCCTTTCAGATTGCTGATTAGTACATCTTTTCCCTGATGCTGCTTTAATTTCAGTGACTTTTCTCTAAGTGCTCCCAGTTTGGCATTTGCTAATGCTTCAAGTCTAACTGCTGATATATTGAAAAGAATTTATTTTAATTGTTTTGGGTGACATTTTGTTTAGCTACTGTAAGTTGAGCCTGCCCAACTTAGGCATCATTAAGAAAAATCATATGTTCCATAAATATTTTTATTAAAGCTTTATTCCCCAGCTGGAAGGCAGAATTATCATTCTAAGATAACTGACAGGCATAGTGCTAAATCAACATTACACTGTCAGGATGCAGAGAGAAATTTAGTCAAAAGAGGCTGTCACTACCAAAACACTCCCATTCTATAACAAAAAGTAATGTGTATTCCTAATAGTGTTGAGTGAGCTCTTAAGGAAGTAATTTCTTTTAAAATTCTAATTAGGCTACATTGTTGCTGCTAAAGATGCTCTGTTTTATTCTGTAGCTGACAAGCAATGGAGATGTGAATTGCCAGTGTGAAGGAAGCAAGCTGCTGAGATGGAGCAGCAGGTTTTTGGTGGCCTGTAAGATTCCTTAATGCCCCTTCCTTTCTTCTTTTCTGTCAGGTGATACCAATAAACCACAATCCTGCCACAAAGCAAGTCCTTCCTCATCGTGCCATTGATTTAAGCAGAAAAGTACATGTGAGAATTGGCTGAGGGAGTTGTATGAGAGCTTGTAATGTAAAGAATCAGTTTGCTGAGTCCAGTGGCTTCTCTCCAGCGCTGGTAGCGCCAGCTGCTCTGGTACCTGCAGCCCTTGCTGCAGTGCAGTACCTGCAGAAATGAAACTCTGAGCTCTCTTTGTTAGGGCTTGGCTGCTGCTCTGTGGCAGGGTTAAACACCTTCACCAGCTCTTCTACTTACTTGAACATTCTTCTCGCTGGGATATCCTCGTTTTCCAGCATGTCCTGCTGCTGGTGGCATCTGATCAGGTACTTGTGTCTGTCTTAAAACACCTCCCTTGTGACTTTGTGTCCTCACACAGCCATGAAAAGGGCATTAGCCAACCTTCCCAAATGCAGAGCTGGCTGCTACAAACGTGCCTCCTGCCCCTGCCAAGCTGCAGAACCCAGAGGGATGAACCACTGAGGAGAAATTGAGTACAGCAAGTACCTGCCTGGCCACAAATCTCCTTTTCCCTTCCGTTTACTTAGGTGTGTGACAGATGTTTACCCACAAAGATTGATGAGGAGGCTTATTTAGAAAGATTTGATCTGGCATTTGAACCGTGTTCATAATTGGGAACATTTTGGAAGATAAGTTGATGAATAGACCCATTTGTTTAGCCAGGTTGGCTGAGAAATAGTTTTAAGGTGCAGAAGATTCATCTGGGAGGAACTACAAATATAAGAAATAGCTATTTGAGCTGGAGAATGGTGTTGATGAGAAAACACTAAGTCATATAAAAAGAGGCTCTGGATAAATTCAGAGTGGAATTTGAAGACTTACTTTTATATTACAGTTTAAATTGCGTTTCAGTTTGGCTGGTTTTTTTGACAAAACTGAGTTTTAGAGAAAGTTGGCTGAAATCAGTGTGAGACAGGAAAGCCCGTGTGACATCAAAGATCAGGCTGTTATTCTTTGAAGCAAGTCCTCCAAAACTTGCAAGACTGTCTCAAGACTCGGTGGGAGATGCTCTTAAAGCCAAAATTTTAAATCAACGCTGATATTTCCAGTATTCCTATGATTTAATCAAATTATATCTGTGTTGAGACAAACACTGCTTCCTCCATAGTTCTGTGATCTTTGATAGATTTTTATTTAAATGTATTCTACTGGATAAAAACTATATCGTTTCAAACTTACAAACCACAATCTGATGTTTGCTGAACTTCCCACCCCAATGAAGTTTGGAAGGCACTGTTTTGTGCATTTCAGCAGTTTCAGAGGATCTCAGTTTCACGTTTTCACATTGGCAAAATTAACTTGCAATCACATTTTTCCAAATTCCCATTGTAAGTTAAAATGAACTTTCTCCTAATTGAAAAGCACTTACTGAGGATTTTTATGGTAAATCAAACCTTTTCTCTGAAAAGAAATGGCGCTTTTACATGTTTTCCATTTGGAGGTGTGGAGATGGAAAATGGCAAGAAATGACCAGCCAGTTTTCCTACCATCCCATGAATGAAAACCAATGGAGAAAATTAATCTGGTTTTATCAGCCCTGGAATACAGTGTGCAAGGTTAGAGCAAATATTTTTCAAATGAAAACTCTTCCCTGAGATTTTTTTTTTTCTAATCTTCATACATCACCCCAAAAGATGAGGAACAAATAAAGGCTGAGATATGAATATCAAAATAATGCCAAGAGGATGCACTTGCACAGCAGTCCAGGGGAGGCTTTAATACCTTCCATGTAGATGATGATATATGTTGATTAATCCATATCACTTGACTCACAGATGTGCAGAAATTCCATCAGATGCTTTATTGCCTACAGAGGGAGTTGCAGTTAGAGTTCACCTGTCGTCTGCTTGAAATTTATTTAAAGAGGGAAAACAACAACCCTTCCCTGAAGAGCTGCAAAAATTGAGACTGGTTCCACATTCTCTTTCATTTCAGGGAGCAGCCAGTCCCCTACCAGTCATTAGCATCCTTTAAGCACAGTGAATTGTCTCCTGTTTTCTCAAGGAACTTCAATTTCCAAGATACAAGGTACTGAATGTGTGGGAATGAGTGTCATGCTTGCTGGAAGAGAGATTTCCTGCAAACCAGCAGCTGGGCTGAGGGGCAAATGCAGCTTCTGGTGGGGAGGGGAGTGAACACAAGGCAGGGAATTTCACAAGAAGAGGGAGAATGGAATTGTACAAAAAGCATGAGGCAGTTCTGCAGTGAAGTACTCGGCTCCTGGATCTCATCTTGCATTGATGGATAAAGTAACACAAGTTGTGCACAATCATAAAACCAGAGGAGAGTGCTCAGTTTGAAAAGATATAATGAGTTTAAAGCTATCTGGGTTCATTTAATGAACAACTAATTAGGTTAGTTCTGAAGAGGGTGGGGCTATTCTAGGACGACATTCATTTAAGACCTTCCCATTCTACAGAAAATTATTTTCACGGCTTTGCCAAAAAAGTCAAGGATTCAACTTCTGGAGACCCATTCTGTTTCTCTTGAAGAAAACAGCCCACTTCTTTTTCATCTGGCTAGACAAATCAAAGCCAAAGTAACATAGGGCATTTATCTCCTGGAGCAGCCACTGCTGTTTTCTGTTCTGCTTTCTGATCTCTGGACCTTGCCTAGTGGGAAGTCAGACTGGGTCCTCTTAGACCTTACAAGGAACTGCGGGGCTGAAAATTGCTGCTTTTTTTTCTTCCCAGTCAGCCATCAATACTCATTACATTAATATTGCTTGTATGTTTATTACCTTCTCCACTTCCCTCACTTCTGTAAAAAAAGGGACTTTTATGAGAGTCATGAAGGTGAATGTCTGAACTGGCAGTTTCCTTTAATAAGCTCTTTTAAGAAGATTTTCTTCTTGTAGTAATGAGAACTCTATAAAGATATTTTATGCAGGATGAGCAATTCTGGCTGATGGCTTCCACTAGGACAAAATGACCAGCTTGTTAGTTGATGATCCCACTCCAGAAGGAAATAACCATAGATTATTATATTAAAGTGAGAGAGAAACGAGGCTTGCTTCCCTGACAGCTGTGAGTGGATAATCCAGAGAAATTCTTATTTCAGAAGCAATGCAAACACGAGTTTTTCCTTTTTCTCAATTGAACCTATCCCTGTACTTCTACAGCTGGGGGTTATTTTTTGGAGTTGTTTCTTTTTTCTTGCTGTTTTGTTTTGGAAGGGGTGTTGTTTCTTTGTATTTGTTTGGGGGGTTCTTAGGGGAGTTTTTTTGGTGAAGTTTTTATGCTTGGTTGGTTTTTTCCCCTTATCAGGGATCCATTTATTCCTTGCAGGTACAGAAAACGAACTTTTCTTGCTCATAAATAATTTTCTTGTCATGGAGTGTCTAATGACCTCAAATGGCCAAGGGCTTCATTTGTATTCTGTAAGACTGGCTACCCTAAAGCTTATTTCAGAATTAAAATAATTATCATAAGTGAAAAACTATACAGCAAAGGCAAAATTTCAGGTGAGAAGGAAAAAGGGCAGTATGAAAAAACTGTGTGTAAATAAATGGCTTGTCATAGACATAAAAAACAAAAAATTATTCTTCTCTTGCCAGAAGGGCAAGGAATTACTGAAGCTGCAGATATTCATGCTCTCGTTCTCCCACAAGGATTTATGTGAATGTGGGTGTACATATATATGTATGCAACTAAATTTATAGGCTGCCTTCCTATGGAGATTGCAGGATTAAATGATACTTGCTCCAACTGAAGCAGTGTTTGGTTGTGAATTGGTCATGCATCCATTCTGTTTGATTTGTTTGGGTTTTTTAACTTTTTTTCCTACTTCCTCCATCCCCATCTCCATGGTTCCACTCCTCCTGTGGTACCAGCCAGCATGTGTATCCCTGGCAGGCAGAGTTTTATGGAATCACATGGTTCGAAGCTTCTCTTTCCATGTCTCTGCCCTGTATTGCAGCAGCACTGGTGCTGTGGATGTGGGGAAGTCATTTCTCTATCCCTGTGGTGACGAGAGGAGAGCCAATATCTCAGTCTCTTCTTTAGGATAAATCCTGAGCTCCACCACTGTTTATTTTCATCTGTATTCCCCTGAACTGATGCCTCCTCTTCCTTTGGGGCTGTGGCACCTCATCCATGCAGAGTTATCTCCCCAAGTGCATCCTCTTCACACCATGTCCTGGAGGAGCTGTGATTACTGCAGGGAAACAAGTGACAGAGCCACTTGGAGAGGTGCCCCCAGAACCAGTTCAAGGCATGCTCAGAAGTGCATTGCTGTCATCTAGTGATGAACAATGACAGCTTTGCAAATTAATTGTATGGATCACAGGCACAGCTCGTGCAGCTGTTACCAGGTTTGCTGGCCAAATCTGCTAAGAAAGAGCATTAGTGAGCTCTCTAACAGATGCCTGGGTGTGGACTGTGGCCAGTTCTGCAAGAAAGAAGCCCACCAACATTTCCTGTCCTGTGATCCCTCCAGTTGGAAAGGAGCCTACAAGAGTGCCTGGGGGAAAAGAAGGAAGAGACCTCATTACTTTGATTCCCAGCTTTGGTTCAGCACAGGCTGAGCTTGCACTGCCTGAATTGGGGTGATGGAGGCTGCAAAAGACACTGAGGGCTCTTGTGCTGTGTATGGGAAGGCAGCAAATGTGTTAAAATGCCTGCCTGTCTCACAGGGAATGCAGGGTGTGGGCTGTTCCTGTGCCTGGGAACAGCAGCCAGTGCATGGCAACAGGAATCTCTGGGAATCATTTGTGGATGTGGCAATGGCCAGGTTGTGCCTCCATCCAGTTACTTATAGTTGCTACCTGACCTGTAACATGGGACTCCAGAACAAAGCTAGGAGGAGGAATAACCTGTGCTGCCTCTCCCCTGCCTTAAAGCTTTTGTCCTAATATCTAGTCACAAAAGAGGGAGGGAAAAAAAAGCTACACATGGCTTAAAACCAGGAAGTGGATATTTAGTAGACCTTGAAGATTTGGTGTCATCTGCCCACATTGCATAACCGTCTGACACCCACTCCCCCTTCAACTTTGATGGATGGTTTCAGCCTTAATGAGCATCCAGTGGCCAATGAATTTCTCAGCCTAATTACATGCTGTCAGATGAAGTGCTTGCATAGTGTAGGTTTTCTTTTTTTTTCCCCTAATCTGCCATCTTGTAGCGCTGATTAGTGTTGGCTCCCACCACTAGCTATAGGATTGGCATATGGCAGCCCAAGCTTCAAATACAGAGGGGTCTTTTTTGTTCTATCCTGCATATCCAATTTTTGGAAATGCAATTATGATGCCATGCATGAGCTCTCAGGCAAAATCCAACCTGTGCTGGATCCTAAATGCATGAAAACACATGGCATCTCCAGATTTATGGCAGTAAAACCATTGTACTCCAGACATCAACAGTGTAATGCCAGTCACATCCCGGAGCACCAGGAAAGCTTTGCCTTCATTAGTATTCTGATGTCTGCTGGCGTTCTGTTTGACAGGGAGATTATCCCTTTGTGATTGCAGACTTATCACAGCTCCTCTTTGTCTATTAGCACCATTTCCCAAGGTGATGGGAAGAGAACTTTGCCATCTTCCATCTTTCCTCCTGGAATTATTGATTATCACTTTTACAGGGACTCTGAGTTTGCATTGTGAGGAAGGTGAGCCTCACAAAGGAAAGTGAGGAGAAACCTGGTGGGATTCTAATGTTGAGCAAGGTCCAGGTTGGTCACTAGCTTTACTTTCTATGTGTAAAAATGCCTTTTACTTTCTCTTTTTTACTACTTGATATATCAGAGGAGAGGCTGGCATTTTTCATGGTCCCTCACATCCTCTGTGTTCATAGATCATCTTTGTTTTCACTGAAGTGTGGGTGTGTTTCTCCTCAATTAGTAGATGCAGAGTTCACACTCGGCATGATTAGATCTTTCCACTTAGTCCATGAACCAAAATCTCTTAGAAATGAGCCCTTGCAACCAATGCTGAATGTTACTAGGATCTGTACCACAGTATATTATGCCTCTTTACCTATGGCTCAAATGAGGTTGGGAGTCTAGATTGCAATAAATTGTTTCTTAAGAATAAATACTTGTTCTTTTTACTTTTTGGAAGTTTTCTATATCAGGTTTAACAGTCTAGATCCTGCTGCATGCCATAGCTTTTAGTGCATTCTGCTCTGTTGTCCATTGTTCATTTTAAAGACCTTGCACTTTCCAGGTTATCATTTTCTTTTTTTTCCCTTAATGTCATAGCTGACAGCATCTCCTGACTGAGTAACTTCAACTGCAATCCAGCTTTTGGGACTTGAGATCTACTGCCTGGGAGTGGAGACTAAAGAGGGAATTGATTATAGTACAGCTATATAAAAATAAATTTAAAAAAGATACAAGCATGAATCTGTCAGAGGAGAAAGTAATAATCTTCTTCCATCTTCTTGTGTGTAATCTTCTGTTCTTTATTGAAATGAACAAAATATGCTTTGCTTCAAGGTCTTCTGTTTGATAACTTATCCTCTGTGATCTCTTGTCTAAGCTTTCTTTTCACTCCCTATTTTCTTAGTTGTATATCAAATTCTCTTGTTTATTTAACACGAAGACTCCAATGTGTCCCCTTGATCATTCTTAGGCTTTGCTCTGCTGCATTTTAATGGAGACAGGAACTCATCTGCTGCAGGTATCTTCCTGAGGTAGAATGATTTGGGGCACTGTAAAAGGAAGGGATACGGTGTCTTGTTCAATCCACTTTCCCTTTTTAACTTTAATTATGGAGTTTGAGCAGGAAAAGTTTGACATTACTTAAAATAACTGTTGCAATTGTGTCCTCCTGGGGTATGTGAGGAAGCCAAATATTCAGAGCATACAAAGAATGCTGGGGGAAAAAAGGCAGTAATGGTGAAGCAGTGCATGCCTTAAAGAGTTGTTGCAACAAATCACCAAATGCAGCTTCAGTCCTGCAGAAAACTCCGATGATCTGAAACTTTTTTCTGTCATAGAAAAATATATCAGGGTGGAAACTTGTGCTGATTTTGAAAATTTAGTACATAATCTTTTGAAAACATGCTGTGCATCAAGGCTCCCTATGCAAGGAGGATTTTCCATGCTACCAAAATACCATGTTGTTTGTTTGGAAAGACACAAATGTTTTCTTGAATTTCCCATTTGAAAAATACTATCGAAAAGTATTTAAAAATAGTACATGCCCCATTTTCTAATTGGAAAACTTGTTTCTATTTATAGTCAGCTTGATGTTATATAGATAGATAATAGCAGTCCATAGAAAGAAGACAGTATGTTTATTTCAGGATTTCTGTCATTGAGAGACAATATATAAATAAAAGACAAAGTTTATGTTTGTGTTTACAGACTCTCAGCTCTGTGGGAAGGAGAAAAGGGCTCCCATATGTTGTTGATCTAGAGATGGTGTCTGGTTCTCTCCACTTGAAGTCTGAGTTGGACCTGTTTGTGAATTAGTCATGAGAGATTTCAATGTCATGTGATTATTTTTGCAGCTTATAAAAACTTTCCAGGATTGGACTGGTTTTCAAATGACCAAATGAACCAAGGTCTTTGCAATTGTTAGACCTTCTAGTGCTTTAAAACAGGAGCTATGTAAATTGAACTTTTTTCATTGAAAAAGTAAATTTTACCTTCTCATTTTAGTAATGGACTTGAATAAATATTATAAGAATTCAACTTAAATGTAATTTTGTAAGAAGATACAAAGGAAACTTCAAAATTAACATTTAAGTCTGACATCTGTACCTGGCTTCAAAGAGAAAAGGTAAGGACAAAAACAAAAGCTCTGATAAATCTTGAGAAAATTGGATATAAGGAATAATAGGATCAGAGGCCAGATTGTTTTATACTTTGAGGTCTAGAAGGGGAGAAAATTTTCAACTGATACTTGAAAAGAAAGGTTAAAAAAAAAAAGGAAACATGCAGCGGAATTTAAGAGTCTTGCCCTGAAACGTGATACTAAAGGAAGGGAGTGTGGAAAATGGAGGAGGAGTGGCACAGGCTGATATCCAGTGGAGGAGCCCCTCCAAAGCTTTTGGAAGTAAAGCAATTGGAATCCTTGGCTCTTGGCAGAAGACAATGTGTGATGTATGGTTGTTTGGGGTAGGGGAGAGAAGGCCAGGCTGGGGTTTCTGAGGGAATCTCCTCTGAGGAGGAGCCCTCCCTGCAGGTGAAGTTCCTCAGCTTCACTCCCTGCCCTAAATTCCCCTACCCAGCCCTTTGTGGCAGGTAGGGCACATTTACAGGACAAGTTCAACCTCTGCAAGGTGAAAGGCAGGGAGCAGCGTGGGAGGTGTGATCTAAGAGCGAGAATTGATCCTGCAATGAAGATCTGCTGCCCCAGCAGACGGGAGAAGGCGTGGAAAGAGCCTGAAAGCTTTCCTGATTGTTTTCAGAAGGTTCCTGTATCGATCCCTGCTGGTTAGCAGCAGGTGCCTCTGCAGTGCTTCAGCTCTGTGGGAAGCCCTGATCAATAGCTCAGAGCAATGGCCTGACAGTTATTTACTCATCAGCTCATTAGGGTGGGAAGAGTAGATTACACTTCTCATAATTTCACTATTGACTGGCACACTGCACTATGGTTTTGTTGTTGTTTTTTGGGTTTTTTTTTAAGTACTCTGTAATGAAGATGCCTGAAGGAGAGGAGTAAAACCACAGTCTTTTAAAATGAAAGGTGCTTGTAAAAGCAGAGGAGATTTATTCATGGCAAGACAAAGAAACTTCAGCCATGATAAAGAACAAATAGGAGAAGGGAGGAGCATGGGCAGCTCAGCCCCAGGTAAAATGAAGTTTATTTGCATTATATTGTGCAAGGCAGAATCCCTTGCTGTGTTCATCCAGCACTGTTGACTGAGGGGGCAAGAAGTGAATTTACTTTGAGGTCAGTGGTGGTGTGGCACTGACTAGTAGACTTGTACTGACACTTTCCTGGAAGGGCTCCAGCAGGTAAAAGGTATTTTAGGAAGCCTTACTCAGCAAATGTTTTACTTGCAGTCCCTGATGAGTTTTACAAATTGCTAGTGATTACCAAAAAGAGAAACAAGACCACTGTCACTGTCCAGAAGTGTCCCACTATTATGATCTCCCATGAATTTGAAATTGGTACCAAAACTTTGACATTTTTCCTGGTGTTTGGATGGATTTCATTCACTTCAAGCGAACTTGAAAGGCCAAAGAGCTGAAGAAGAAATCCAAATACATTTTAACTGTGGTATTTATACTTTAAAAATAAAAGTTGAGCATAATTACTATTTGGAACATGTTGCTATTGAGATTTTTGCCTCTCTCTTCAAGCCTTTAAGACTGTGGCCTGTCTGAACAGTTTTGATTTAGATTTAAATGAACAGAAGGGGTAACAGAATAAATATCTGTGCCTGTGTTGTACTAGTAATTGGACAAAGTAAGTAGAACTGAAACTGTGACATCTCAGAGTCTCCCCACTGAAGAATTTGCTTTAAACATTAAACTTTTGCTCTAATCCAGATTCATGTTCTATAAAGTTGGAGCTCCTACCTGAAAATTCTTGTTCACTTCCCTGACACCCTTGTGATGCAAAACATATGAGCACCCAGTTAGAATCCATGGGATTTATACACC
>NW_005054330.1:1406831-1417522 GCF_000277835.1 Geospiza fortis | reverse complement strand
TGGGCCTCAGTTTTCTTGATTGCTTGCCAAGCTGCTGCTTTTTCAATTGCCTATAAGGAGTGCTTTTATAATTTTGTACCTTTTTGACATGAGGCATTAATATTTGAGACTGACTCTCCTTGATTTGATATATCTTGAGTTTTTTAATTTGCTTTCTATAGAATTCTTTCTGGGATGAGCAAGTGCATTATGTTTTGGGGAGTGACTAGAATGCCGGATGTAGACAGTGCTAAATCTTTTATGAAGCAAAGCACTCCAAGAAGCTAAAAAACTAATTTATGAGAGCCATTCAGAAAAGGGAAGGTGTCAGGAGAAGAGTTCAGCCCTTGCATTGATTTTTCTGCAGCTCCTTGCATTCTGAACTGGGGCTTATATTCATTGCCTGAAAAACTGTCTGCTTTGCAACTCCTGCCAAGGGTGTGTTTTGTATTTTTGATTGTAGTCTTATAAGGTCTTTTTCTCTTCTGCTTTTCATTGCCAAGAAAGAACCAATTTCCCCATTGTAAGAACTAAATGGCACTGGGAGCTGTTTGTAAAGGCATTAACTACCAGTTTTACTCACCGGATTTTGTGAAATATTGAGGTTGGCTGATTATTGCTTGCCTCAAAAGCAATCTTCCAAAATTAGACACTAGGCTATGTAAATGGGCAGGTTTATTGTGAAAACATTTGAAACTGACCCAGCAAAAAGAAGCTGTCAGTGGCAACTTTTCCATTAGTTTCAATAAGCCCTAATCAAGCTCCTGTAATAACACAGCACTTCCAAAACATGCTGCTTTAGGGCAGTTGCAGGTCATTTGTGGAGAGCTGGATAGAAAAGATCAACAAAAAGAGTTAATCCATGAAACATTTATACAGGCACATCTTTAAAGTGCCACTGTTTCCTTACAAATCCTTTGCAGGCAGGATTCTTGTCCATTGAGGCACTACGGTCTTCTGATACTTTAAAAAAATATCAAATAAAAAAATCCAAAGCCCTGTAACTTCCCCAAAGAAGAATATGATGGCTTGGTGGACAGTTTTCTATTTTAGTAAATGGAGTTCTGAGGCAGTGTGTGAGCCAGGGCTGGGAGCAGTAACAGCTACCCCAGGGTTACAGCAATCCCACCAGCAGCTGTGCGAGCACTGGGCTCAGCAAGGTCGGTGTGGATCCATTAGCACTGCCCCATAAAACACCCTCTGCCAGCCTTGCCCTGCTCCCTGCAGTGGTTAAAGCACAGCTGGCTCTGCCTCAGCAGAACCCTGCACAGCCTAACCCATTTCAATTAACCGTGAGCTGAAGGACTGACAGTTTTACTTTATACAAAGAGAGGCAGGGAGACCCTTTAAAATGCAGGCAATGTCAGGTTAAGCCCTTAAAGTCATGTTTTAGCACTGCAAAAGGAGCCAAGTTTACCAGCTAGGATCGAAATTAAGAGGAGGGAGGTTTGGTTTAGCAGCTGAGGTGTGTGGCTGGGGCTTCTGATTGCTGGGTTTTATTGGGGTCCAGGGAAAACCACAGCACTGCAAGCTGCAGGGGGTGAAATGCATGGACAGGACTCCCAGCTCAACATTCTGCTGATGGATGGCAAAGACAGACCGTGTCCATCATTTCTACTTGTTCTCTTTCAAAATCACTCCTCTTCACAGAGCCCTTGAGCAGTCTCCTGATTGACACCACAGAATAAATGCCAAATTCTAGGACCAGGGACATGTCAGCAGTGAAGCTGAGGGGGCACGACCAGTGCTTAATAAATCATAAACCTGTTTTATGAGTCCTAGCCTGGTTGTTGTTTGATCCCAAGATCAGCTTGCTAGAACTCATTTAAGGCAAATAGAGCTTGAAAAATAAACACAAATGTGAAGCAGAGTTATGCCTTTTAGAGAATATGTGCAGGGGATGATTGAGAGCATGAGGTACCAAAAGGAGCAGCTCTGGGGCTGACAGCAGCATGGCTGTGGTTTTGGGGTTTGATTGCCTGCTTGTACCTTCATTTTTGAGAAACAATCACTTCCTACTTTTTCATTTTCTTTTATTTTTCTGCCTTCTCCTTCTCTCCTCCAACCATTAAATGGAAATGTGTGCCTGGAGCTTGCTGCTAAGGTGCTCTGTTTAGAAATGGTGAGGTTCACTAGTGATAAAAGCCCATAAATACAGCAGCTTTGTGTGTGTGGCCAGAACACTGCTCTCTGTACCACTTTCCTACTGGTCATCTTTGCTCATTTTTTAATTTAATTCAGCATGATCTTTAGTTTAAATGAATATTGTGTGATATTTTCTAGGGGAAGTGTGCTGTGAGCTCCAGTGCCACAGCAAATATGGTTCTTGCTCTGGGAAAGCTTCAAAATTTAAGATCATCTTTGGGAGCATCATACACTTTAATTTTTCAGGAGTTCTTTGCCTCCTTCCTGGATATAAATGTGAGACAATGATTGTAGATGCTCCAGGGTAAAATAATAGAAAATGCAGTTGTGAACAGAAAACAGCAGTGAGCTGGAGACAGAGAGCACAACCCAAGAAGGACAAACTTCGAGCCAGGAGCTTGCTGGGTGCACTCACATGAGCAGGCAGGAGCTGCAAAATCTGTTTGGAGGTGGAGGGAGCTAAATTTAGAAGCTAATCTAAGTGTTGCTACCCTGCATGTCCCTGGCTGGAGCAGCTGGTGCAGTGCTAGCCCTGGAGCCTTCAGACAGACACTCAGCTCTGCTGGTGGCAATACCTGGCACGTCCAGTGCTTGAATTTCTCCCAATCTGCTGATGAAGTCAGGAGTTGTTCATTCCCATGCCCTTTGTAAGTGGCTGATAAGCACATTCACTAGAGGTCTGCAGCTCTGTGGCACTTATCATGGTGTGCAGTCTCCAAAGAAATAATTTTTTTATTGGCCTTTTAAAGGAGGAGAGGCAGACAAAGTAGACAGCACATTGGAACAAGTGTCACCCATTTAAACAAAGTTTTTTCCCTGAAGCAAATGTTATCTCTTTATTGCCATCTTTCAGCTTGGAAATAAAAAAGAGCTAAACTTTCCCAGTTGGACCTTGATTTGTAACTTTTCTTGTGGACTCTCAGCAATTTAAATGGAAATTCTAGTGGCATGCTGAGGATGGGATGGAGACTTTGCCTTTGTGAATGTGTGATATTTAACCATTTTCATACTAGCTCTCTACTATCTCAGGGGAAAATGGTTTATTTTAAATTGGGGTTATTCTGGGGCTTCTTCATAAATTCAGTCTAAAATTAAGTTGTCTGTTGACTAAAATTGATTTGTCCTCACAGAACCTGGAATGAGTTTGTCTAAATAGATTTGAAAAAGACAGCACAAATGTGGAGGTCAGGGTGCTCTTTTAAAGGTTTTGTTTTGGAAGCTGGTGAAACCAAATGAAGAGAAAGAAATTGTCTGCTCAGAGGAGGGCAAGGGAAGAGAAGAGACTTATAAGCAAAGCAAATTTTGAATAGCTGCTGGACAATAATTTTAAAAAAAGGACTCCCTCATCCCTTGGAGAGCAGGGTGCTCAGGGGTAGGATGGGGACAAGGATGAGCTACTCCTGTAACTTTTGCTCTCCCCACACCACAGAGGCTCTGGGTTGGATCAAACCAAGGGCTGCCTTCCCTGAGCTGCTGTTTTGTAGGCAGAGCTTGTGTTGAGCATCTTTGCAGTGACACCTCTGCAGTGCAGCTGGCAGGGAGCACCACGAGAGGGCTTGAGAACAATTCCATGGCTCAGAGTGAAGGGATTTCCTCCTCCAGGTGTAATGCAGGTGTAATTCCCTCACCCTTGCTCCTCCCTACAGCCACAAATGTTTAGTGACTGGACAGCCCAGGAGCTGTTGGCTTGTTTACTTACACAACAAAATTTCCCTGTCTGCCCCACCTATTGGCACTAAAACCCCCTCTAATTCCAAACCTGTGGTACAGCAGTACCTGTGAACAGATCAAAGTGCTGCCGTTCATGGCTTTCTTCAGCTCCTGTGTTTCTGGGATGGATGTAGGTCAGCACCCAGCACTCACCATTATCACTGACATCTGCCAAGGGCAAAAGCTCACTTCCTTCTCACTGCCCTCCTGGGAACAATTCCAGGTTTAATCTTGCTGGTGCTGGGTAACTGCAGGATAAGGCTGAGCAGGAGTAGGATTTATTAATGGACAATTACTAGGATGTAAAAAAAGTAGGGCAATCTGTTCTGGTTTAGTAAAATTAAGTGCTAGGCTTGGGTATTGCAAGTGTTGAAGAGATTTTGTTTGGTTTTTTTTTTTTAATTTTTATGCAGCTGGGAAGCAGAGGTGTAAGTAAAGCTCAGGATGAGCTCACTGGGGAAGGCAGGAGCTACCTGGGCTCCTGAGTTCCAGATTCCAAGTTTGTGTCTCTGGGAAGAAAAGAATGGGATTGGAAAAGTATAAAAGGGTTAGCCCAGCCTGGGACAGGTTATAAATAGGAAAAGATGTCCCAAGGCCCTGTGCAATATAATATTTAAGAGGAAAGCCTATTAAACTTACCTGATAGGTCAGTGACAAGGCACACTGGGGATTCATTTTACTGTCATTATTAAAACTGGTGAGAAAAGAGAATCAAATCTTCACTGACAGAGTATCCTAAACTACTTCAGTCTTACTGAGTAAACTTAATCCCTGACTTGTGAAATATTCCCAGTCTTTTGTGCTTCCCACAAATCCCAGAATTTGCCCATTGAGAAACACTTTGTATTCAAATAGAGTCCAAAAGGGGGGTGTTTTATTTCCCCAACAGCACTAGAGAGCCAGAAGTTTTTTTTCTTTTTTAATCTGGCAAGACCTTTAACCTAAAGTACTTGGAAGACCAAATTACAGAATGGAAGCAATGTGCATTCAGAAGCACATCCTATTGATGCTAAAAGTTGTGGTAAATTCGATGTTCCCTGCTGCTTGCCACGAGTGTCCAAGAAAAGGAATTAATCTCTTTTAGAAGGTGTTTGAGAAGTTTCTGCCTTGACAGAGTTCATATAGCAAAGCCAGAGACATCTGCTTGCCTGTGTTATAAATAATACAAATATTTAAATTCATGATGCAAGTATGGTTTTATCTGTAAACCTCAAACAAGAAAACCATGCTCAGTAGTCTTCCAGATCAGTCCCTTCTTACACAGAGAATGGTGCCAGTTGGATTTGCTATCCCTGTAATCTCCTGTAGAGCTTGGAGAGATGCAACCTGTGCAAATGCACAGCCCTTTTATCTGCAGCACTGATGACACAACTTGCCTTATGTTTTCACATTTAAATGCCAAATCCTTCTTCAGTTGCATGGAAAATTGGTTTGGTGAAATACAGATTATCAGGCAAAAAAGGCATTAACTGTGTTAGAAAGTACTTTTATCTCCACTGGAGTGTTGTGTAATTGTCTGCTGTGGAGTTTCTCTGGCTTTCTTTGAAGCATTTATGGTTGCTGATTGAAACCCCACACAGGATTAGCTTGCATGCTAATGTGTTATGAGAGGTAGCAATTACTTCTTTTTCCAGACCAGAACAGTGGGTGTCTTTGTGATTAAATGGTTTATCCACTTTAATGGTACATAATAAAATCCAAAATTCAGGCTGCTTTGCAAGCCCCAGGTCTTGATTCTGCTTTATAGGTGTTACCTGAAGATCTTGGATCATGCAACTGCCAGACAAGTAAATTCAGACCCAATATTCAATTTTTTTCCGTCTTTGCTCCTATTTCTGCCCATTGTTGTATACCTTGGCCAACTTCTTGTCTAATATGAACCAGACCAGTGGCTGTTCCTGTGCAAAATAAGGTGTGTTTGTTTTCACTTCTACAAGAGCTCTGAGTCAGCTATCACATCACAAAAAGCCTAATTATTTGCTGGACCTCCCTGCCTTTCCTCTCTTGCCCCAAGACTATTATTTTTACCTGATTCTTTGTGCTCTTGAGCATTTGGCTTCACAAACTGGCACAGCAAATGACCACAATGGGACCAAAATATTTTCCTGACTTTTTGGCTGTGTTGCAGCAAATGTTTAACACAGTGGTTGTACAAAGCACAGAGGAGTGTAGCAAAGGCAGGTGGGTCAGGGCATCAAAGGACCTGGATCAGGCCCAGAGCTTTAAATATCCTTATCTAGGAACTATATTCCTATCACAGTGTGCAACTTTATACTTGTACTTCACCACTGTCTGTAAGGTTCCTTGAGAGACTTCTCTTGTTTAATGTGGAATGAGATTCACACTCAAAAATAAACTGTGACATGTTAAAATGTGTATCACTCATATTTTAGGACAGCAGAAACTGATTTAAAAAATAAACAAACTTGTTAAATGGATTTTCCATATCAAGTGTTACTTTGTGCATCTGAACCAGTAGAAAATCAATCATTAGCTGCCAGGGAAGTTGTGATCTACAAATGTAGATGGCAGAGGGAGAGTGAAAGAAAACATGGCTTTAAACTATGCAAACACTTTGCTAGAGCAGCCTGCTTTGTGGGAGGCATGTCCAAAAATCCTGGCTCAGCCCTAAACTCCATCTGGGATGTGAAGTTGTTGCAAGAAAAGTTATGGAAATAGCCCTCAATATGGGGGGTCAGAACCAACCCACCTTCCAAGTACTTTGTTTCTGAATAATCTCATGGACTGAAACATCACGGACAGGTGTTTTTAAACATGCTCAATTATCTGTTATAATTAATTAGGTCTGGTGACTTCCTTGCCTTTGGATAGAACAGGATGTGTTTGGGTTAGGTAAGGACCTGCCTCATACCAAGCCATCCTTCCTTCTAAATGCTCTGCTGACTCCAGACCATTTTTACAGTTCTGAAATTGTTTCAATTACCAGCTTCTGTCAGGTTTGTGCCTCATTAGGCTTCACGACCCATTGCCTGGGAGCAGTGGCCTGGATGGCATCCCTTGGAAAGCAGAACTTCGCTCAAGTTCTATGTGTTTTTATACTGTTGTTATTTCATTTTCTAAATCAAAGCACAAACTCGAGGCATTTTACAAATTACAGAGTTGAGCATGTCAGACAAGTCCTTGTTTCACAGGAGATAACCAGTAATCAACCCACTGTACAAAGCATAGAGCAAGCAGAACTAGCACGGGGCTTGCAGGTCAAACTTCCAGCTCCATATGTTACCTTTTATTGTAGACAATTACAATCCTGGCAGTTATTTGAAATGAAGAGCTCCTTTAAATGCAGCATGCTATGTGCCTTCCCCTATTCTTTGATATTGAACTGAAATTTTACAAACCATTAGTCCTTAGAAGTGATTTTATATCTTGAAAGCAAAAATCAGAAAAGCTTTATGTGATATGTCCCAAGAACTAGAGGATGTTTGTGTATGGAAACCAACTCTTGCATGAGTATTTTATAACATTGAACTGTTCCAACCTGATAGACTGAAAAGTTTATTAAAGCTAAATACCCCATGCACTAAATAGCTTTTATCTGCTGATGAACATGGTGCATACTGAGGATCTCTGCAGTAGTTTATTTGCAACAGGAAAAGTTCATGATATGTTTCCTCAGACGGAAATGAGAGAGATTGGCAGGCTTCATGTGTGATAGCTAGTTAGTTATTTAGTTAGTTCTGGAAGTACAGTTTTAGAAGAAAGTACCCACCAAAGTAATAATAGATGAACACTTACAGATTCCCTGACAGTAGATGCATAAAAGCATTAAAGGACAGACCTAATTTGAAGCAATCAATATTAAGCATTCCTTGGCAAAGGGACAGGTTTTCTAGCTCACTAAGCTCATTTATGTCATTGAAAACTTAAATTGTCCATAAATGATAGCACCAGGACTGTCTCTTTCACTGGGCACTTACCAGGCACATCTCAGAATCACCTCCTTTCCTGTTATGCCAGGCCAGGACTGTGTGACTCTGACTCTTCATCACCTTCCCTTTCTTTCCATATGCAGTTGGCAGTTCCTACCCTCATGCCAAATTCAGGGGGCAGCACACTGTTGAAGAGCACCTCCTCTCTTCTGTGCCTAAACAAAACATGAACTGAAGCAGCTGATCCTGCCCCACTCTGTTTGGCAGCTGGGTCCAGGTGCACAGTCTCTTGGGGTAGCTCTTTGCAGCAAAGGATGGGGACAGGATGGGAGCAGTAATCAAGATTTTGATGGGTTTGCAATTTTTTAATATCATAGTCATTATGTGTTTTGTGTATTTCGATATCTGGCTGATGTTTTGTTATCTAAGGTTTTATTGCGAGTGATTTGAGTGGTCCAAATTCTCACAACTGGAAAATACCACATGTAGTACATCAGAAGCAAGAAACCATTACCTGGGTGTAATGTAGGGCTGCTGGAATATTATCTTTCTGCTGTTCCCTGACTGAGTAGATGCCTTTTTAAGCAGACTCGTGTGCACAATCAAAATGTTCTTGACACACTCCGTCGCTGGTTTATGGATGCGATAGCTGGGACTCTGCAAAGTCTCTGAACACATGGAGGGATTTCAGCTCCATGCTAGATCATCTCCTGCTTCCACCTGCTCAGGAAACTGCATTCCATTTTATTTTAATTAAAACCTAGCAGATGTTTCATTAGGGTTGATCCAAACAAAAAGAATGCCAGTTTCTCAGCAAAACAAAACCGGAGTAAACTGCAGCATCTTGTGCTCCTACCACCTGGCCCAGAAGGCAGTACCTTTGTCCATAGCCCAGATTATATGTCTAGAAATCGGTAGATTGCAGAGATTTTATTCATGACAGCTGGTTAATGCCTGATTACTAAGTACCCATAACCATTATCAGAGCAGCAGAAGGTTCACCTCTGTGCTGAAGAGCCTCAGCAAAGCTTGCAGGCACGCTGTTAGCTTTCCTCTCTTCATCACAAAACCAAATCCTTCCCTACATTATTATTAAGCTTGATCTGAGAAATAAATAATTTAGGAGACAGACCTGGGCTTGAGAGGCCTGAGGTTGGAAGTGCAGCTTTGTGCAGATGCACAGCACTGTGTGCTCCATGAGTTTATTGAAGCACGTCAGGCCATCTGCTGCACGCTGCTGCCTGTGCTTCTCCACCAGCAGCACCTGAGGCAGAGCAGCAGCAAAATGCTGCTGTCAGACAGGGTCCTGCTTTATCCAACACCTTCCAGGCTTGTGAATAAAAGGGCTGACTTCAAACAGCCACTTTCATTATCAGTTCACCAGGAAGAGGAAAGATAAATAAGCTCAGAACTTTACGTTTTGTTTCCATGTGCACACACTCATGTTTGAGTGAAGCAAAATTACATAGCACAGATTTTACAGGCAGAAAAAGCCTTTTCCACCTCCTGTAGTTACCAACAGCATCTTTAAAATAATGGGAATGCAATGGTTTTTTAAAATCTTCTATAAAAATATGAGAAGGTTGTTTAGTGCTTGCCTTTATTTAATATTTTGTAGGTTGACTGCTTTTTTTAAAGCATCCAGCAAGACTGGGAGAAGTTTCAAGCAAGACTAAGCATGATTTCAAAGACAAGCTGTTTTTCAGCTGCCCTACAAATTCTTTAACCATGTGTACACTGGTGAAACGTGACATCTACCCAGATTAAGGGTGTTTGGATATGGAACTGCCTGCTGTGATAGCTGAGGAAGAATCAGAACTAGAGGTTTCTTATCTGAGGTGTGAAGCAAATCAGCAAATTATTTGGTATTCAAATGTAACAAAAAGAACTCTTCACAAAAGTTGTTCAGATTCCCCCTGGATCTCAGTGTGCTGGAATAGGACTTTGAAATAGCAACTGAAATTGAATTATAAGTTTGATACCACCTCTGCCCCTGGGGTTTCTATAATTCATGAACTCATGAAAATTCAGTTCAGATACAGCATCTGGCGCTCATCTAAGTTCCTCTCTTAACCTGGTTTTCTAGTATGGTTACTCAAAAGTCAAATGTCCTTTTTTGAGGTCAAGTACAAAGCAAGTCTTTCACTGACTGCTGTCCCAGAAGACTGAGTTTGAAGAAGGTGTGCCAGGAGTATTTGCTGTATCTTCTTTTTATCCAAAATAAACAATAGCACAACCTAGAGCAAGATGCCAGAGCATCTCTGGACAGACTCACATGACCACATATTGTGGTTAGCCATCTAACAAAGATTTCTGCAGTTTTAAACTTTCTTTCAGAGGGAGTGAACAGTCTGAATTGAGAATTATTTTGACATCAAATTTGCTTTTCCCTCTTATAAAATTCATTGTATAACGGGCAAGTCCTCATACTTCATTACAAATTTTCATGAAGACCAAGTACAGCAAAAATCAAAAAATGCCAGTAAGGAATATGATTCATTTGTCACTCATAAATAGTGTTCTCTCTAATTAAAGGGCATGGACAGTGCTTTCTGCCAATGTTAGGTGTTGCTCCCACTGTTCTGTTCTGTGCCTGCCCAGTTCTGGCTCTCTTTTACCCATTACCCATTGATATCTATCTAAGGTGATATCTATCTAATTTGCCAAAAGGCATTAGGAAATTTCAGAATTCAGGACAAGTTCTAGAAGCTTAGAGTGTGGCAATACCAACACCAAGTGCAATTTCTCCAAGCAGTATTAAAGAAAGATTAAATGAGGCTGTGAGATGGACACTAAAATAGTGGCTTGTGGGCACTGGAAATGATATTCCATGGTAGGCAGAGTTTCAGCTGGAAAATATTTTATGCTTATGTGGTCTCTTTTCCTACAAAGAATGGGGTGAAGAATTTCAGACAGATAGTCCTGTGCTGAACACAGCAGCTTGGTCTGGGCTATGGAAGATGAGCA
>NW_005054330.1:1365487-1406801 GCF_000277835.1 Geospiza fortis | reverse complement strand
GTTCCAAAGGTTAATCACCAATTCATAGCTGAACACTCTGAAAAATGACTGTGTGTTGATTCATCTGTTTCTGTCTCTACCAAAGCATCAGCTAGTCCAAGGTTTAGGTGACCTTGCAAAATATCTAAACCACAATTTTTATTTGATAATTGCATCAGTTTCACCTTTGCCATTGCCAAAAACCGTAAGAGACAAAAAAAAAAAAAGAAAAGAATAAAAAGAACATTACTACGGTATATAGAGTGGATATGTAAGAAAGTGCTACAAAACTTGAAGTAAAGTTAGAGGTTTTTTTCCTGCAGGCTATTCTGATACTGACATTCTGATGTACTAAAACTGAACTCTGAATCCCTGCTTTTCATATGCATAAGGTTCTCCAGGAAACTGGAATCTGGGTGCCATTGTGACCTCCCAGCTTTCTGAGGAAAGTAGAGCAGAAAGGATGGAAAGGAAACAAGTTGTGTCATACTAAAATAAATACTTCTGCTCCCCTGGCAAAGAGAGAATTTCACCCAAAGTGAGATGATTTACTTAGATAAATTTGTTTGGATTCTTGCTGCTTACCTGTGTAGGTAACCCATGCTGGGATACAGGAGAGATTCAGCTACTGGAGACGTGAGTTCAACTCACTTTCAAGGGATCTCTGTCTGTGTCTCCGCAGTGCTAAATGCAATGAACTCTTGGAATTATCAAAATGAGAAATAAATATTCGAACTGTTTAGAGCGCTGCTCTGACGGTAATGGATGAATTGAAGGGAGAGAGGCTGAAATGTTTTAGTATTCCCAGTGTTTAGGGTTGTTTGAGGCTTGTAACACATCTTTTCTTTTGTCTTCTTGGCTTTATTTATCTTGGTTTTGAAAACCTTGGGGCATTTTAAGATATCTTTTTCCTGAAGTTGGTTATATGTCTCTGCAGCGAATGAAAATATGGCTTCATTTAACTTCAAACTGAGGACTTTAACTTCAGCTTCTTCAACTTGAGACTGACTTGAGCGAGATGTAATACTGTGAAATAATATTCTACATGCAACACCATTAGTTATAATACCTGGAAGCCAATATGAAACGTGAGGCATGAGGATTTTAACAGCAGAGAATTAAAAAGCCCCCGCATTTAAATGCCTAGATGATAGTAAATTGAAATTCTGTTCATTAATGACTGCAGCACTTTTTAAAATGCTCAGCATACACCTAACAAAACAACAGACACACACACACTGGAAAGTTGTGAGCTGCAGCTACTTGTGTGCTGAGCAAGGTTATCAGAGCAGAGAGACTGAGCCAAGACAGCGCTGCTGAGGCAAGAACAAGGATTAGATTTTCATCAAAGTAAACACTGAGATAGCTGAGCTGTAATTCTACAGTGGAGCTGTTCTTGGCTAGCCATGCACACACCACTGGAGAAGTGTTCTTGATGATTTTTCACAAGCTGAAATGTAGCTTTTGGGGGGTTTTTTGGAGTTGTCCTATTGTAATGCTCAAGTGAAAAGGGAAGCTCTGGGACTGGCTGGATGATCCCACAATTCCAAAATTGCAGCCAAGAGAACAAAAAAGTGGCTGAAGTACAATAATGAATTTGAATGTGTTTGGTAAGCTGCTCTGCCATGTGAGGGTGGTGTCCTACACCTGTGAGAAGGATGTTTTATTTTTCTTGACCTTAAGATCAGTCACTGATGTTGTTGGCATAGTTGTACTATTCAATATATACATCCAAAATCCATTCTTCATGGTAAAGCATTTTGGTTTATATCCCCCTTGTTCTACCCTGTGTGAAGCACAACTGTGATTAGAATCACTGTTTTTCCAGACATTATACATTGCAGAAGTGGCAAATGCAGCAGCCTGTCCTTCAAACTCAGGATAGTTGAGGTTCCAGTAAATTGCAGTGTCCAGAGCAGTTTGAAGATCATATATCTGCCAAAATAAAAGATTCTTTTGTAAAACTCCAGACAACCAAAATAAGCATCTCTCAAACTGGCTTTGCTCTTAGGAACTCCATTGGTTTTGTGTGGAAATTGTAGGTTCAGATACAAAATATCACGGTGGGAAATGTCACTCCAAGTGAAAAAATATCATTTTGATTAAAATGGCCTGGGGTGACAGGACTCTTAAGACTTGTGCAAACAGAATGTGTGACCTTCAGAAAGTCACTACAGGTCCCACAATCTCCTCTTGCCCCTGACTTCCATCATCTGTTGGAAACCTCTCCCAGTAGTTCTTGTTCAGGGCAGCAGAGGTTCTCCCAGAGTGTGTGGACAAAGCTGCTCCTTTGAACCAGCAACAATGTGGGCACAAACCCTGCTTCCCAAAACAAGGGGTATTTCAGCTGTCTTCCAGGCATTCTTTTTTTTCTTTTTAAATTTTTTTCTTCACATTATGCTGCTGGAGAAAAAAAAAAAGCCTGAGAAGAGCTTATGGATTTTTAGATTGCAGATATTAATCAGACTACATGGTATTGTAATGAAAGCCAGCTGTTTGGGGTGTGGCTGCACCAGCTGGGACTGGTGTGGTCAGTGCTGTCACCTCCCTACTGACTGCTTGAACAAAAACCTCTTTAGCCACAGCGCATTTGGAGGCACAGGGGGGTGTGGATTACAAAGTAGAATTAGTGTGCAAAATAGGAATCAAATTTGGGATTTAATTATTCCCATCTCTGCTCATTACCTCTCCTTTGCTGAGAAGCTGGAAGATGCATGAGAGCCATTTCCATAACTGAGCTGGCAGGCAGGAGCTTTGGTGTGTGCTGGAGCCAGGAGTGAGCTCCTGCAAATCTTCTGAGACCAGGTGATCGAGTTTCTTCTGTCAAAAAAGCACAAAAGACTCCCATATTTTCAAAGAAAATACATTTGGTACAGCTCAATCCACTGGGACCCACAGAGCTGCATTGTGCTGAATAAAATAATGTAAATATTCCTGGAGGCAGAAGTGTTGTGCCAAGGAGCCTTATGGAAGAGTTGGGACTTTCAGACACAGTAGTGTGCTATTATGTAAATCACTACTTTGTTTGACAACTGAATGGTATTAAAACTGTCTGCAAGTTTATTTCTTGGAGCAGAGAGTTCCTAAGAGCTACATTTGACATCATTTAAATTACAGTGGTGCTGTGTGGTATGTAAAATATCTGTCTTTGTTCAGCAAGGTGTGTGTGCTCCTCTGCTCGCCTCTTCTCTCCCCGCAATTATTTCAAACCCAGGCAAGACCTTTCCCCACAAAATTCAGTGTTGAGCAGACAGGGGAGTATTACAGAATTTTCAGAAGAACTTGGTGATAAGAGAAACAGCCTCAGTGAAGAGCTGTGTGGCGGGAGGCTTTCTCTGCCTCGGGGGAACAAAGATGTGCACTGGGAGAGAAGGAATCCTTCAGGGGAAGCGAGTTCATGGGTCTGATCCTCAGCAGGAGGAAGGGCTGCAGGGCCAGGAGAGGGATCCTGGGCTTGGGTGCCTGCTGGGAGGACACAAAAACCTCCTGGGAGTTTGGCACACTTGGTTTTTTCCTGCAGCAGGTCTGCGTGGTGTAACTCTGGAGCAGCAAGGTGAGGATCAGACCCAAGGTATCCCTCTCATCCCTTCTCCCATGGGGATGGATACAGCTCAAACACAGCTCAGGTGTTTTCCTATCCAGCATCCTGGTGCTAAAAGTGAATCACTCAACCACAGGAGTGCCTGTTCAAGAGGATGCTTGTGCTTCTTAACTCACCTTAAGGAGATGAGAACCCATCTCAGCCTGACCTGGGCCTTAGAAATCCTGCAGTTCCTGGAGCCTCTAGAAAATGCATTTTCTGCACTTTCCTTAGATGGCAATAATCTTTCTCTTACACAGAATGGTAAGAAATAGGAGCAGTTGCCAGGTGTAGGACCCTGGGTTGGTTTCCGGGCCAGGTTGGATGGTGCAAACCAAATGGAAAGGAGAATGGAGCCTATGGCTCAGCTTTTGCTGTTCTGTTCACCCTGCAAGCTCTGTCCCTGCAAAACACCTCAGTGTTGGGCCTTGGGTCACCTGGTGGTCAACCTTTACCAGGAAGATTCCAACCTCTGTGGGCACAGCGTTTCTGCCAGTCTGTGGCTGCTGGAGTGTTACCTTCAAACCCCAAGCTCTGGTAGGTAACACATATTTAAGGGTACCTGCAGCCAGGAAGGGTCTGACAGGGGAAAGAGGAGTGACTGATGAGTCTGGAAATGCTGCCCTTGGACACTCCCCATGGAAATGGCAGCTCTGCCCCTGAGTGCCAGCAGCACTTTGTCTCTGCACCTACACCATGGGGATGATGAGAGAAAGTTCAGGGGAAGCTTGGGGTGCCCAGTAAGTGCTGAAGGGAAATACACATCAGGTGCATTATTCAGTGTGTGCAGACTCACCTTGTGGAGAAAGAGAGGTGCCCATCAAAATCTTCAAAGGCACAGACAAATGCAGCAATCTCCTGATTCTGAGTGCCCAGACCCTGAGAGCAAACAGGAGGCTCCAAGCCAGCATGGAAAACAATCTTCTATGAAAACCAGGAGGCAAAGAGCAGGATCCTTTCCTCCTCACACAGGTGCCTTTGCAGGCATCTCGTTGGCCAACATCTTGTTTTTTCTCCTGTCTCTACACAGAGAACAGCAGAGGGAGAATGTGGGGTGTTGTGAAAGCTTCAAGTGTGGATAAAACTTGATGTGAGGAGCTGAGTTTTCTCAGGAGTCCAATTTCAGTGCTCCTGTGGGAACCACTGATTTTTGCTCTGGGTTCTTTCCCACCTGAGAGGTTGTGTGACTTGCTGGTTCAAAGGGGGAAACTTAGCAGCCATTTTCTTGCAAATAGCTTTATTTAAACCTTGTATCTTGTGCTGAGTGCTCCAGAAGTATAAACCTGTGCAACCAGGGACTGAATGAAATATTCAGCCTTTCTATTCTCCTGCAGTTTTTCCTGCCTGCTTGGCATATGGAATCACTAGATATGCTTGCCAATAAAGAACTCCCCTGGAAGAAATCATTTAACAAGGGATGAAAATGTGATAAATGTTTTATAATCAAGGTCTCACAAGCAAAAGTGAGTGTTAGGCAGCTCTCATCCATGTGGGAACTGGCTGGAAGTTTTAATATTCACTTGGCACTGGATTTTTCTGAGTTTTGATGTGAACAGGCTTCTTCTCGCAGGCTCATTTTTACAGGCATTCATCTCTGCTGCAGCTGCTCCTGCTATAATTTATACAGATGCTATTACTCACAAGCAGTCTTGTCCCCAGCACTTTTGATGTTAAAATCTTTTTGTTGTTGTTGTATTCCAAATCAAAAGATCTACTTCTACAAAGTATAGGTAATTCATGCAGTTCCACTTATCTGCATGCTGATGGTAAGGAGCCTCATCTAATTAAAAAGCTGTTATCAAAAGTCTCTTCACCCCACAGAGAGCAGATAAAGTTGGTTTACCAGCTTCATTTCTAAACTGCAGGCTAATGAATATAATTTTACTGATGAGGGATTTCTGTACCATTCCCCATACGAGCTGCACGTTGAATCTAATGTAGGACTGGCTGAGCTTGCAGTGACAGTCAAGTCATTTTTCATACTGGGGCATAGTCAATATCTTTAAAATCAAATTGTTACTCTCTATTAATTACTGCAATGTATTTATCTGAAACATAATAGGTGGAGTGACAGTGCTTATTAACAGCCAGGCACTTGTAAGTATGGTGGAAAGATCATAAATGAGAATTGTGAGGAGCACTAATGAGAGACAGGGGAATATTCAGTTCTGTGCAGGGAGGAATTTCAGTGTGTGGGTACCTGGCTGCTGCCTGTGACATCTGTCAGCAGCTGTGGCACTGGATCAGCTCACAGGCATCTCTGGAGGCCTCGTGCCAGCCATGGATTAAAGCTACCACAGCACAGATTTTCAATTTACCATCTCATCCAGGGATGCTCAGGACAGGCAAAGGCATTTTCCTACTCACAGAAAGCAGGGAATTTGAAGCAGAGACGCAGCAGCTGATGTGGGGGGGATGTGCCAGTCTGTAAAGGGAGTTGTGCTCACGTTCAGAGGGGGGTGGCACCTGCTGCCCATGGGGATGTGGCAAAGTTACTGCCCTGACCCCCTGGGCAGGACCAAGCTGCTTTTGTGTAATGATAATTAGATGGAAATTTGGCTTGGGATGTGACATGAGCTCAAGTAGCAGACTTTATTTTTTCATTTGACACAACTCAAGGCTCTTAGAAAGATGTTGCCTTTCAGAATCTGGGAAGAGCAGAACCCTCAGCCAGGCTTATCAGCCTTGCTGTCCTTCTAGGAGAGGCTTTTGTTTTGGAAAAAGTGTTAGGATTTGAGGAGGAAAAAATATCCATGGTTTGCCAATCTTGTATGGCACCACAGTTTTCCTAATGCTTCATTATTCAAACAAAGATTCACCTAAATCTGGTCATTTAGCTCACCTCCTCTACTTCCTAATCAGAAAACCAGCATGGTCATGAGCTCTACATCTGCTCCTTATTTACTTCCCCTGGCTAATAGCCACAGAAATTGTTACTGCTGCTGAAAAGTCAGAAGACTTACCTGAACCAGGGTTTGTTCCATTAGTACAGCTGCTAAATATCTGGGATGAAGCAAGAAAAAAATATCTTTCTATTTCTCAGCAGTTAAATGCTGCTCTGCATGGCCATTCAGTCAGGTCACAGAAACCAGGGTAAATTTTCAAAAAGCAGATGGTTACAAACCTCTGTAAAATCTGCATGTGTTCAAACGTCAAAGGCAGCACCTTTTTGAAAAGCCAAGTTAATTAATACCTGTGATTCTGTAGGAAATGAAGTGCAGGAAGCTTTCCCTTGTACCTTGCCCCTGACTGGATAGCTGGAACTACAGTAATTACCTTGTATCAGAATGTCATTTTTCATTTCTTGCAAGTCTTGTTTAGGCAGACAGGTTCTTAAATTACTGCTCATTGTCTGCTCTGTAGTGAGGCAAACCTTTCAATGCTGTTTTCCACACGTGGAAGCAGGAATTCAGAAGGTGGCTGACACATACTGAGCAAAGGCACGTGCTGGGCAGAGCTCTGGCAGCTCCATCAAGCATTTTTTCTGCCAGCAGTGGGCTGCTCTTTGTCATTCTGGCTGATCCCACAGGAAAGGAGAACATGAAAGGCATCCCAATGTTTAAACGACTTCTGAGATGCTTGTGGTTTTGTTTTGGGCCACTGCTCAAGCCCAGGGATAATTTGTGATTGGGTAAAGAGGGGAGAAGTGACTGATACTCACCTTATGTTCTTGATAAAATCTCATGGGGATCTGGTTTAATTTTTTTCCCGGAATCTGACTCATTAAGCTGTTACTACTAATGAGGGGTATTTTTCTGGGACCTACAATTATCAGGAAATAAATCCCAAGAGGCTGGGAAGAGAATCAACAGGTCCCATTCTAAGGTGAGGATAATTCCTTGGCCACAACAGAGTTGCCTTTTCCCAAAAAGTAATTCTCACATTTCTTGTTTGGCTGACCTCAATCAAATGTCCAGGTGTACCCAGCTTTAGGTACATGGGACTTACATGAGTCCTTACTTCTTCTCTTTTCAGTATGAATATGAATAAATCCAGTGTACATACATTTCCTTGTACATACTTTTTATTAACTCTCCTTGCTTGATCCTTATGCTCTTTGTATCCTGTGAATAATTTCTAGACCATGGATGTTTTTCTTCACCATCCCTGGTGTAAGTTCTGCTGTCTGGTTCATATGTTTAAAACTCCTTAATCTGTGTGCAAAAAACTTTCCCCCATGTTCCATGTGGGCAAGGTTGGGCTCTTTATTAAGGCCTAACATAATTCTCATTAAAATTCTAAAACCTGCTAATTCAGATGACTAGTGCATGACAGATTTTCATTAAATATGCTTTATTCATTTACAGATGTTTAAAGGGATGATGTGCTAAGAGCACTGAACTGATTCAATCCAGTGCTAAGCCCTCTGACAACACTGTGAATGTATAATTCTGGTGGTGAGATCTCAGCAGAAGTGTTGCCTTTAATATCTGGTCCCTGGCATCAGTGGGGCTTAAGAAATAAGAAAGTGGCATATTTATTCACCACCTAAATTTTTTAACAGCAAGAGTTCTTAAAGTACTTGCTGAAATATTTAAGCCAAGCAAATAACAAGTAGATGATGTGGGACAGGGAGAATAAATTCCCTGATTTATTGAAGAAAAGTGAATTCTAGAACATAGTGTGAAGAACATTCTTGTTAAACTGACTGGAGATTATTCTCTAATTAAATTGTTCGCAGTAGATTATTGAATTTGAGAATCTGTAAAGGAGTTCCAGCCCAAGGTTGCAATCTGACCATCTAACCCTTGTGAATGTCAGTCACTGGCAGAGATTAGTCTAGAAAGGTTTGCAGAGCTGTCAGCAAGTTCACCCAAAATCAGCTGCTTGGCAAGAATAGATTAAGAAGGGACTTTAATGTGCTAATGCTGCAGCCTGCCATCTCCTTCATTTTGTGCTGGGAGCGGGAGAGAGAAATCACGTTTCGGGGTAGTGAAGAGTAAGACTCACAGTTCTCTGTCAAAAAGGAATTCACAAACTGGGTTTTTGATTTAAAGCTCTTCCTTCACATCTTTCCCCCCTTTCCCCCTTCCTTTTTTTTACAAGGAAGCCTCTGAAGGGCATCCAGAAAGGATAGGATGGAGAGGGGAAGCAGCAGATGTACAGCTCTTATAAACACTCACTCTTCCTTGGCATTTATGGGCTGCATCATTTTAACAGCTGGATATATGTTCCTTTATTTGCAGTTGATCTCTTAAAGTGGCACTTGTTCAGTGACTTTTATGACCCTTTAGACTTCAGATGCCTGTACATATTTTGAACAAAAGGCAGAAACTAATAAACTGTGCCAGTCCTCCTCAGAAGTTTCCAAATTTCCTAACTCTGCATTTCAGAGCAAGTTGCCAGGTTCTGCTGGTGGAGGAGGCTGTGGCTCTCTCAAAGGCAGTGTGAAAGGAGCAGGTTACACTGATTTCCATTCTGGTTTCTTCTCCCGTGCAGACTAAACTGAGAGAGGCCCCGGGGCTTTTCCTGCCAGCAGCAGAGCTGCCAATGAAGCTGCTCTCACTTCACCTTGCAACCCCAGTGCTCCCCTCCAGCTCAGGGCATGGGAACTCATTTCTTCTGTGGCAGGGGCTGGAAACCAAGGAGACACAAATCTGAAAAGCATTGCAAACTCGTTTTGCCTTTTAGATTTCTCTTTGTGTTTGGGATAAGCCAGCAGATGCTAGTCTAACATAAACAAGTGCACTGAATTCTCCTGGGAAGGAAGGGTGAATCTACCAGGAACCCTCAGGAGCTGTTGGCTGGCTGACTCTGAGCAACACCAAAGCACTTAGACTTACCCTCCTCTTTATGTTTAGCCTCACATTGGGGCTGATGAGAAGGAGGTTTTAGTGAATTTGGGAATAATCCAGCAGAATTCTGGTTGGTTCTTTATGCTGCAATGTCAAGCTGTGCTCAGAGCAGGTCATAAGTCTGGTGACAAGGTAATGATTCTCCAGGATCTGATCACAGAGCAGTTCAGATGAAGCGGATGATGGAAATTTTACTTCAATGATTTGGAAATAATTAGGCAGATGACTCAAATTTTTGTGATAGAAGCTGTAACATCATATGCTTACATGAGCATTCATGTAAGGGTGAGGGGTTTTTTTGCTACATGACCTTCCTTAATCATGTGTATTTGAGAGGAGAGGAAAAATACCATGGTATTTTTTAGGCTGTGAGCCAGAAGTTTTGCTTCAATGTGGGCAAATTATATCACTATTGTTCAGCTTAGGTATTTAGAAAAATCTCCCTATCAGAGCTATGAACATTTCTCTTTTACAATGAGCCCCCAAAGTCACTGTGTTCATGGCCAGTTTCCCCATAACACATCTCCAGGAAGCATGCAAATGGAGCAGGTCAAAACCCAAGTGCATAACACCTGAGCAGTTTAATACTTATCAGCTCTTGACCCTGAATTTCACTGGGTTCTCTTTTCAAGTGCATGACTGCACTAACCTTGCTGTGTCAGGAAACTTTGTGTCCAATCCTGTAATTATGCATTAGATGTCCTGGCAGGAGAAAGGCAATGGAGTTTCTTTGCTGAGCTCCAAGTGCAGCCTGTCATTATTTATTAAAAAGCAAGTAGCTGAAAATTCAACTATTCTTGACACTGCAGCCTTTCCCAGCCTTATTTGTGCAAGTGGTAAAGTCATTTGTAGAGAAAGACATCTCCAGACACTTCTGAGGGAGCTGAAATGATACATTTTTCTTATTTAGTGAGGGCATCTGTTTTTATTCTCATTCCAAAGGTGGGACAGCATGGTCAATTCCCCTAATGCTCGCAGCTCTCATGTCAGCACGTCTGAAAAGGAGAGTCCCAGCAGAAATCTCAGGAGCAAGCTGTAATTAACTGAAGCAAGCAGATGGCTCCAGCTTCGTGTGCCTTAGCAAAGTGACAGCCTCTGATGGAGGAGCTGTGGCAGCACAGGAGAGAGGGGCTGGGATGAAAGCTCTCCATGTGCATCTGCAGCAGGCTTAACAGGGTCTGCATTCAGGCAAGTGTTGCCTCACCCCTCATTGAATTATCTCTCTCAAATGGCCTTGGGCAAGGGATGGCTGTAAGGGAAGGAGAAAGAGGTGAGCCAAGATTTATTCTCAAGACAGTGTAGAGTAAGATGCTAAGTTTGAATGTCAGGCCATAATTGGCTCCCAGTTGGCTCTGTGAGTAGTTTTTTCTTATTTTGGGAGAGGAGTGCCTTTTCTGAATAAAACCCTCTTCTAAATGCATTAAACAAATTCAATTAAAAGTCTGAAAATGCTGTTCAAGGATGAGCACAATCACACATGGAATGAGAGTCCAAAGTAACTTCTGACATAAATACATCCTTACAAGTGTAAACAATCAGCTTTGTGCCATTTCTGAAGGGTGTGTTTGGTCTTTAAGCCAGGCTGGTTTGAGCAGAGAAATTCAAGAGCATCTTTTCTTTAGGAGACTCCTTCTGGATACATGAAGTGTGACAGATGGGGGAACTTGCTGGCTCTTGGATAAGTTACTGAGATATTGCAGAGCTGCTGTAAATATTGTAGGACCTCGTGACAGTCAAAGAAGATGAAAAATGACACCCACCCAGAAGGGCTGCTAAGTGTTTGTAAAACCCCAGCTTTTAAGAAGAAATGAATTTCCATCTGCCTGCAGTTTGGGGTCCTTGGACCTCAGTCCTCTAAGGAGAGTCATGGTGAAATGGATCTCCCCACACCCCATCGGTGTCTAGAGAAGGATCCTCCAGGGTTTTATGACGCAATATCATTTGCTGAGGGCTCAGACTGCTCCAAGCCACTTCCCACAGGTGGCCTGAGTACCTTGCCAGAAGTATTTGGTTCTCAGAGAAAAATCAGACTGGCCTGACTTTTGTAACTGCAGGTGACAGGGATGGTTTGTTTTCTCTTTAGCTATGTCTTCTCTTTCTTTCTTTTGTCAGGACATGCCAAATTTGAGCCATAAGCTTAGTGCCAGTTTCTCACCAACATTCTGAATCCACAATTAGAACAGATTTTTCTTTATAAGGTCTCTATGCACTGCAGTCAGCAGAGTTTTCTTTAAATCCTTATACCCAATTTAATCCCATGTGTTAAAAAAGTTTTATTCATTTTCTTGATTATTGATTATCTCATTTTATTATTATCTTCAGATACTCTAGAGTTTGACTGCAATTTCTTTTTGGCTGCAATTTCTGATTGTGAGGGAACCTGTCATAAATCAGCACTTTCTACAGAGCAGCTTCTCAATCTGGGTGGTTTTGTACCACTCACTCAGGTAAACTCCCAGATGTGGCAGGATCAGGCCTCTTATTCTGAGGTTCCTGATAATTCAAGTTAAAGTTTTCCATCAAAACTTCTTCCAAGTTCAGCATAAGCATAACTGATGGAGTCAAACCAGTTCCCTGATAGTGCTAATTTAAAACTCATCCCTTATCTTCTGATTCCAAAGGCATGGCTGGATAAATCTTACATGGCCCTTTGTGGAAATATTTTCCAACTTTCTTTCTCCCATATCTTCTGGTTTTGTGTGTGCATACACTTTTTAAAAAGAAAAACTTGCTTATGTGCCAAAATAAGATTTCTATTGCTGCTTTTTCTTTGTTCCATGGTTTCTCTGTTTAAATTGCCTCACAGCAGTTCCTTTTCATTCACATGTGTTTATCAATTTTTAACATTTTCCATTTACCATATTCATGTCAAAAATTAGCAGGAGTAATGTTACTGATATAAGCTTTATATTTATTTACTGCCTTGCTTCCAGCCTGCCTGAAAAACACTGAAAACAAGTGTGCTGTTTGCAAAGATGTCTGACTTTGAGTCAACAGCCATCCAAACCAAACTGGTGCACACTGACATCTTTGGGATCTGAAGGAATCCAAATTATTCCTTACTTTGTAGCCTACAGCCTAAAGGTGTTTTCTGGGAAGAGCTGGAATCAATCACCTGAAGGGGCATATTCTCAATTTTCAGTATATAGCATCTCATCCATGTTCTGTGCTTACTGAAAACCAATTTTTTTTTTTTTACTAAAAAACAAAATATCTCAAGCCGTAAAAAGTTACCTAAAATTCTGGAAAACACAATTTGACCTGCACATACTTTTCCTTTCAAACTCTCCTGTAAAATAAAAAAGGAAATCAAACCAGTTGGAAAAATAATTAGCAGAACAAACACTGCTGTTCCCAGAGGAGATGCTGTGTGCCAAAGCAGTGAGTGGAAAGGATGGGCACAGCTGAGGCACAGCCCAGCCCTCCTTCCCCCTCTGGAACACAAACTGGAAAATGCTGACAGACCCTGAACTGTATCTGGGCAGGTGAGAGTCATGCTGTAATAAAACACACCTCTGTCAAGCAGATAACCCCTGGATTTAATTCAGAATCTGATGCTTAATTCTGCATCATCATTCTTCTCTTTCTGTGTTTATCACACCAAAATATGTACTGTTTCCATCTGTTAATACTCCAGAGCCTGTTTGACAACTGAAAGCAGCTGAAAGCTCTTAATTCTTGATTTGTGTTTTGTTTTTTATGGGATGGGCCTTTTCTTTTTCCACATGGTAGTTAACACAACAAAGCTAGATGCTAAGAGCTGGCCTGTTCTTCACTGAAGTTTGCCCAAAACAGAACAAGATTTGGAAGAGAAAGCTCTACTCCAGAGCTTATTAAATAGAATTTGAGTGGATTGACAATTATTTGAGGCTGATGTCTATTTAAAAAAGTACCCTTGGTGAATATGTAGGAAATCCCAATTTTCAATAAACAAGGAAATTGAAAATATCATACAGATGCTAATGAATGGAACTCCAACTCTGTCAGAATTAGCCAAATTCATCCCTGATATGTAATGCTTAATATTGAAATACAAAATAATGAAATCTGTGGGCCCTTCTGAATGGGAGATTGGTTGTGCAGAGCCCTGTGAGTTCTGCTGGAGGTGTGCTGTGATTTACAAACACTGTGACTCTTGTCCTGTGGCAATCCAGAGAAGGGACAGGGGCTGATGGTTGGGGAAATATGCAGTGGTGAGAGGTCTGAAGGGTCCAACCTGAGCACACAGCAAGCAGTAAATGCATGTGTTGGCCCAAAACCAACCCTCCCAGGGGGCTCCAGCCCCATTGTTAGGTGCCAGGTTGTCACATTCACATTTTCTGAAAAATCCCTTTGCCCAGGATTTTTCTCCTAGGAAGCAGAGAAGCCTCAGAGAAAAAGAAAAACAATAATTATCTGATTTGCTTCTCCTGTGCTTTGCTCCTTTGGAATGTGTTTGGAGATTGTTTCATTGGATTCTGGAGTGAGTTGTTTTGACTCAATGGCCAATCAGGGCCAAGCTGTGAGAGAGCCAGGAGTTTTCATGTTTATCTTTTTAGCCTTCTGTAAGTATCCTTTCTGTATTCTTTAGTATAGTTTAGTACAGTATTCTTTAATATCATAAAGTATCATAAAATAATAAATTCGCCTTCTGAGAACATGGAGTCAGATTCATCCTTCCTTCAGATTCATCATTCCTTCCTTCATCTGGGCACCCCACAAAACACAATACCAGGTCACCAAGAAATTGTGCTGAGGTGGTGGCAGCACAGCCCTGCTCTGTCCCCTGGCACCTTCTGCTCCTTTCCAGGCGACACTTCTCAAACACCCAGATCTGGCTGAGGTTTCAGGGGTTCTCAGGTCTCCCTTCGGTGGCTCAGTGCTGTGGCTGTGGTGGAGATGGGATATAATCCAAGGTTTGGGCTGGGAGAGATGCTCTGGGTCACCCCAGTATGGCAAACTGGGAGTTTGGGAATTATCAGCTGAGGCAAAGTGAAAGCAGGAGGCACAGCAGGAGAGTGGGTTCTTCTGGCACAGTTGATTTCCAGGGTTCTTCTGGCAAATACACAAACCCTTTGGACAATTAGTGGCACAAAACTCTCTGTTCCCGTCAAAAAGGGGGTTTCCATTAAGAAAAGGTCTGACATTTCTGCACAGCAGCAAAACTCCTCTCTCCTGTGACTTTCCCTCATTTCCCTTTCAGTTGTTTCCTTTCCATGTGAATTCAGCAGGTAAACCAACATCTCTCCCTGTCTTTGGGGGTGCCTGTGCTTACTCCAAGTCACAGAATTGTTTTGTAGGTTGAGACTGCAGCCTGGAGGAGCCCTTGGTGCTCTCCTGGGGCAGGCAGGACACCCAGCTGGATGGACCAGAGCTCAAACCTTCCCCAGCATCCCTTCCTCCTCTGCCAAATGGAGCTCTGGCAGCCCTGGGTGAGAGCACAACCAGAGTAGAAATCCCATCTGCGTGCAGCAGAATCATGCAATGGATAAGAAAATCTAGTTATGCTAAAATTTCTCTTGCTCTGTCTTTTGACCTTTTGTGGCACCTGGTAGCTCATTTGTCTTCCAGCACTAACAGAAATAGGAAGAAGGAAGCAAATTAAAACTAGAGAGCTCAGAAAATTGAACATGGATTCAGATGAGACAGGAAAAGCTGATTTTTATTGTGGACGTGTCCATTATCACTCTCTACTCATCCAAGGTAGGTCAAACTTTTCAAACTTGGAAAATTTTTTGTATTGTCTGTTGAACCTAATCAAGCCATGATTCAATTAACTGGGTTGAGAAGGATTCTAGTGAGTTATTTGTGCACCTGACAGTGTGTGCTGAATACTAATAGTCTGGGTAATGTTCTCCAAGTTCTTCATCAGCAGCAGCTGGAGCAAATTTTTTACTTTGATGAGTAGGGAAAAAGAAGAAATCTATTTCAGTGCAGCGACAGTAGTAAATTTACATTACAAACACAGCGATTGCTAAGCATTACTGGAATTCAGCTGCCAGAATAAAAGCATCGGCATTCATTTAGTTTCATTTCCAATTATAAGAGATCCTGATGAGTTTTTTTCCTCCAAAATAAAAACTTTGCAAACCTAGCTTAATTACAAAACTACACGGGCCACTACCCTCCTTGTCTGGCCGTGGCTGTTGTCAGCTGTCATCCCAAGCATTTTGAACTCAGTTGGGTTTTGGGGAGGGGAAAGGCAGTTTTTGGTCCTGTGATTAGTGTAGAACTTCTTTTGTTTCACAGCTGAGCATGGCAGTGGGCAGGGTTATGTGAGGAAGAGCTGTCCCTGGTAAATTCAGGACATCCCTCAGCCCCTTGTTCACTGTGGGAGCTGAATCTCTGTCAAGCAGCTCCTCTTACTGGAGTAAATATTTAAATTCACTAATTTAAACTTTTAAGTTCACCAGACTGGGATTTTGAATTTTCTGTGCACTTTACCTGGTGTCTGCTCCAGCCAGTGGGAGACATTCTCTCAACTCCGGTGGAAGCAAGGCAGGCTCCTCCTGTGTGGGTTGGACAGGCAGCAAGCAGAGGGCTGCTAGAATAATTCCCTGCTAATCAGAGAATTCCTGACAGCAGCAGCAGTGCAGGAGGGCAGGTGGGGACACAGCTAAAGGACAGCAATCAGTCTGGTCACTTCACTGCCTGCAGCTCCCATCTCAAGGCAGGTGACCCAGCAATAAACATTATTCAAGGGAATTTGATGGGAACAGATATTTTAAAGACAAGGCACATAGAAACAAATCCTGCTGTCAGCATAGGAGTGATTTTGTTGAAAGAGCGGGGTGGAGAGGATCTTTCCTTTCAAGTTCTGCTCAAACAAGATTACTGAGGCTCTCCCTTTGCTTCCACACTGAGGCACGATGCCCCCAAACCCTTCCTCGGACCA
The DNA here is from genome assembly GCF_000277835.1 of Geospiza fortis. Taxonomy (NCBI): domain Eukaryota; kingdom Metazoa; phylum Chordata; class Aves; order Passeriformes; family Thraupidae; genus Geospiza; species Geospiza fortis. The sequence continues at coordinate 1,390,573 of NW_005054330.1, read as the reverse complement.
CAGCCCTTTGACCTTCCTGCAGAGCTTCTGGGAACCTAAGGAAATTAAGACAAGGCAACAGGCACAATGTCTAAAATCTCCTGCCCAGGACCCAAATTTCCTGAGCTCACAGCAGGAATGAAATATTTCAGCTGTGACATAAAGCCCCTCATGCTTGTTGAGCAGAGCAAGGCAGGGATCAGATCTGATTCATTAATAAACTTTTGTATGCAGTAACTCTGCTTTTTCTTCAGGCTCTTGCTGCTATACAATGAAGTACATGATTAAACCCAGCAAATGTCAGCTCAGAATCAATCTGGTTTGAGCAGGTTCTTTTTAATTCAAGTTACTTCAGTGGTGTTTTCAGTTGCCCCTTGCTGAACAGTTGGAGGGTATTGGTTATGTTACAATCCTCAGGAAAAATTAATTCTGTTCAGACCTAGTGCAAGCAAATTTTATTGTGCATGCAGCTGCTCAAGATTAAGTAATTATATGGTGAGGCTTTGGAGGCAATGAATTTTAGATGAAGCATGTACACATTTTTATTATGCATACATTTTTCTTGATCAGTTTTCTCTTCATTTGGTCACTCACTTATGTAGAAGCAATGAGCAAAATCTGCATATTTCACTCTTTAGAAAGAAAATTTCCACTTACAAAGCTGTGATGCTTTCAGCCCACGCATCCTTCAGTGAATTTTCAAAATCCACTGATCTATTACACTCCACACAGCAACTTCAATAAACAGGTCATCTCAGAAAGACCCAGGTTAGACCCTCAGCTGGCTCAACAATCTTTTCTCTTTTGAGCTCTCTTTGAGCTCACTTAGAACCATTTCACCTTCAGTTGAGCAGGGGTGGCATCATGACCCAGGTCTCATCAGGGGATGTTTTACATGGGGTTTCTTTGTTGTTTAGAAAAGGTTATAAATCAAAAGTTTCCTCTCTTTGTTTTGTTCTTTCCAGGCAGCTGAAAGTTCTTTCTCTTAAAGCTGGTTTCTGAAAAACACCAAAAGAAGACAAAAGGCAGAAAAGCAATTCTGAAACAAAGAGCAAAAGGGGATGTTTTCAAAAAGAGCCTTTCAACAGCTTCACAGCCCACATTACCTGAGGTGTATTTATGTAACTGGTCCAACCTTAGCAAAGCCTGCAGCAGCTTTGGGTTTCAGGTCAGATCTGCTCACCATGATTTTGGCTCCACATCTCAAAGAGGGGATTCTGCTGCCACCCTGAGCACTCCCCTGCCCCTGCTCAGACCAGAGGCTTTGCCCTGGGGCAATACACCCTGGAACTGCTCCAGCACAGGCTGAGGGGGTCATTCTCCAGTCTTTATACCAAATTCATGCTCTTGTGGGACCATCTGGCCACATACATTGGAACCAGATCAAGCATGCAATTGCATCTCTAGGGAATTGGTAAAATGTAAAACAAGGAGCTTCTGTTTATTTTCTGGTAGCTGAAGAGGATATGGGATCTCAGAAAATGTTAAAGTGCTTCAGACAGCTGGTATGTGATCCTGACAGTGAAAACTGGTACATGATCCTGACAGTGAAAACTGAACCTGTCAACTCTTTAAAAAATTTGAATCAGCAGAGCCAATTCATAGTGGGCCAGTGCTCTGTGTCTAACAGCTGCAGCAGGTTTGGTCTAAGATGGATAAATTATATCAGTGAACCATGATGTGAGCATGCAGAAGATGTGAATGCAGCTGAGGGAATTGTGTTTCTGTCAGAAAAACACACCCTGCAAGATACCTCACCCTAAAGCTCTTTGGCTACATTATTTTTGAGGCTCTGTCTGAGAGCTTTTTCCATGACTGCCTTTCCTTCAAGCCCAGTTTTTGCAGCACATTGCCATGGTGTGGGTACACAGAAATACTAATACTGTATTCTGAAGAGGTTCTATAGCAGGAAAAAAAAGTATATCTATGCATTTACAGGTATTTTTAGCTAAATAAATACAGGTACAAAGCTGTCCCTTGTCACATAGCAAAATACCCAATGTCTGATTGCCTGTGTGGAGTGTGAGTCAGCTTTATAAATTCAATCAGCAGAAGACTTATTTTATTGTAAATACCAGCCAGGATTACCTGGCCACTTATCTGCTGGTGAATGAAGACATCATAAGCAGGTGCTTTTAATGGGGCTGTAGAAGAATTCTGTGTGCTTGGAACACTGATCAGGGCTGAGAATGTTCCATAAGAGCTTGCTGTGGAAGGAAAGCCTGGTCTGTCACTCAGCTGTCATGGCCCAAGGATGGTCCAGCCTCCTGATGCCACATCACACCAACAAGAAACACAGGTGAGCCCCAGAAAATCTGCAGTAATTCCATTGTAATGTTATTTTCTGTCAACACCTCCTAAAAAAAACCCTGATATTGTTCAAAACAATGACTATGAAAAGTGATGTGTCTTTGTGATCCTGTGCACTTCAGCACTGCATGAATAAAAAAGGGATAGATTTCTTCTAGGCTGTATTTTATGTTACTGAGCCTGTCTTATCTGTTCAGACTGATGCCTCTTGTTCTGTATTTTATCTAAATGTATGTTACAAACTGCCTCGTGTGGAGGCAAGAGAAGCAGTGTGGTGCCAGAGGGGCTCAGGGGCTTTGCTTAAATCAATGTTTTGTTGACTTTAGTGGAGCAGGGTGTTGACCCCCTAACAGGGTTTTTGATGATACATCTAAAACCACTGTTTGTGCTGCAGTTGCCAGTAAATGAAACCAGCAAATTCTTTATTAAATGTGCCTCCAGAAGTGAGAGGAGATTTGCAATGGTGAAAAACAGGGCCTGAACTCTTGAAAGCTGAGCTGTACCCATTTTTTCTTGGTCTGTACCAGCCATGGGTAATGATAATTACGTTGCCTGTCCCCATCTCATATGCAGGAAAAACATATGAATAGTTGGAGATATTATTTTTTACTTTTAAACATTGTAAAATGAGGAGGGGGGAGAGGAAAAAATCTTGTTTTTATGAGCAAGGATCATAAGAATCAAAACTGGAAAGGATAGTAGAACACAGGACAAAAACATTTCATTTTAGCTTTTGGCAGTTTGTAAAAAAACCTTTTAATGAAAAACTGTTCTGCATGAGGAAACAAAATATCTCAGTGAAATGTTTTGACTACTTTTCATGGCTATTTAAATGGAGCTAAAATCCAGAAAGTTGTACAAAATAATACCATGGTGTTCCAATGCCAGTAATTCTTATTTTTGGTGCTCCAAAAGTGTAAGGAAAAAAAAATCTGTTTTTCCTCTGAGGTTTTCTAGTTTAGGGCCCAAGTTTCAGGCTTGTCTCAGTTGCCTGGCCTGGGTGTGATGCTGTCCTGGCAGCACATGTGGCATTTACAGAAACTCTGCTTTTCAGGGCATTTTGGGGTTCACTGCAGCTGCAGCAGGGCAAGGCCAGCCTTGCAGGGACTGCTGCAGAGGATGTTTCAAGCAATACACATCAAAGATTTTCTTTTCTAAGATTCAAACCTAATTTCTTGCTGGGAGAACTCAGCTTTTACCTGAGAGGTGTGCGTGAAAGAAAACTTCAGAACAATGACTTTTATGGCATCTGCCAATATTTTCATTTTAGCTTAACGGGGGATTTAAATTATTATTGAGTCCTATTTTCTGGAGAGAGCAAATGCTCTCTTTGAGAAATTTGATTATATTGAGCCTCTAACTGAATAAACACAATACCAGCCCCAGTGGACTAATTCCATTAAGATTTGAACTATCCACCTTGAAGTTGCTCATGAATACAAAGTGCCAGAGCTGCTGGCATTGCTGGGTTTGCAAAGCAACTTGTACATTTATGTGTCAGATAATAAAAGCCATATTTATTTAGATATTCAAATGAACAGATTTAATAATATATTTTAAAACATCACTGTTACTCGTATGGTTCTTCTCTCTGCATGAATAATATTCTTTATTACAGCTGTGTATTACCTCCAAAATAATTCTTGCTCTGAACATTGCAAGGTGCTGGATTTGTAATCTGTATCATAGACAGGTGGAGAATTTCAATTTTCACAGCAGAAATGTCCATTTCGGTATTTGGCCTATCCAAACTCTGCTCTGTCTCACCAGTTTTTTAATTCTACCTATCTTTTAGATAACTCTTTTCTATCTAAACAACATATTACTGCTGAGGTTTGGGAGTCATTAGGGAAGATCTGCCCAATTAGCATGTTAATTAGGACCTACCCAATTCAGGGATAGGGAGGGGATTGTTTTATTAGCATTCTGTGAGATGAAAGAAAGATTAATGACTGTGCCTGCACCCCTTGAGGGGCATAGAAGTAACACTTCTTATTTGAGAGATCTGTGTGTGTGAGGTGGTGTTGGAAATGGCTGGGCTTACTGAGGGAGTTGCCTGCTGATTAGTTATGCCTGGAGCAGAGAAAAATATAATTGAGTTTGTTCCGTGATGAGAAGAAAACGATCGTACAAAGCAAACATAGCAGGGCAGGAATGTCTGCTCTTACCAGTGCAGTCCTGTTGATGGATGGAGATCAGCTGAAACCCTGAATCAGGCTGGCAGGGAGAGGCTCCTGGCTGTTCCTGCTTTGTGCAGGTCCTTAGAAACCTCGTGGCTTGGATGGAAAGTTGGTTTAGGTCTGTCTGGCAGGTCGGGTTGCGGCACACTGACCTCCCTCAGGGCGGTGTTATCTTTTATATTAAAAACTACGTGTACATTATTTACCATAACTTCCCAATACCTATCACCTATGTTAGACAGTGAGCTTCTACTCGAAATCAATCCAAAAGTGCCACCATCACAGCAGAAGATGGAGGCCAAGAACAAGAAGGAGAAAGACTGGACACACCCAAATTACTCCATCTTGCCTCCTGAACCCCCATTCTAAAAACCCCAAAAATCTATTTTTTTCACCCTGCGATAAATTCACTATCATTCTACTTAAACTCTTTTGACTTGTAATTCTTCACATAAAGGTTGGTAATTGTTTTTTCCAAGGGCTAAATCAAAGGCACAGGGGTCTTGGTCTCTGTGCCAAGGTCTCTGAACCCCCTGGCCAGGGCTCGAGTCCTCCAGGGCAGCCAGAGGAATTTCCTGGGTTCTGACAGGTTCATAACAAAAATCTCTTCCAGATGCTGTTTCCTCCCAGCCATGTGCTGCCCTACAGCCACAGAGTGGCCCATGGGTACCTTTAACAGGTTGTGCCCAGGGCATTAAAATTCAGAGGGCCTAAAATAAGGTGCAGGATGCAGGAGCCTTGGGGGATGTGTTCTGGTTTGGCAGACTGTTGGTGCCACGCAGATTTGCTCCTCTTCTCCCTGTGATGCTGTGAAACTCATACATTCCAAGATTATCTGGCAAACACAACTCATGCCTGTCATTTTGTTGCAAAACTCCAGCACTGATTTATTCCAGGCTTCTCAAATATTCATGTACCCAGGGAAACACCAGATTGTTGGTTTCTTTGCTTCCTCTGAGTTCTGCATAGACAACACCTGTTTTGGTGCACTTCTTTCTGATATGAAAATTTTTTCTTCATTTCCTTTGTTAAATTTTTCTGTAAGGAGTATCAGCTTCTCAAAATGCAGAGGGCTGTCAAGGTGGCCTCATCCACAAATGCTCAGGAAATTGCACTCCTGGCTTTGGGATCTGAGCATATACTCCTTGAAAAGCAAGTGATATCTTCTTCCCTAGGTTATCCTCAACAGCACAGAGGAGACCAAAACAAGATCCCTGTGGGCAATATCAGTTTACCATGACTTGTTCTGGTTGCAAATGCTGTTCCTTAAGCCTTTGTTCTGGTTGCAAATCCTGTTCTTTAAGCCTTTGTTCCATTATTGTCTGTGGTGCTCACCTACACCTCTTTGTTTGTCTGTCACTCATGCCAATCTTTAAATTTCTGTTAGAAATTGATGCAGTTCCAGGTAGATTTGCTAGAGGAAAATCTGTCACATTTAGGTGTTTCTGTTTGATGATCATAAAGAACCATTTGATGCAGTAAATTCCCAGTGCACAAGCACAGACCTTATGCTTTCAACATTTTAGTTGACTCAATGTTGGGATTTTTTTAAAATGAAGTAGAGCTGGGGTGAATTGCTTTATTCAGAAATATGTTTTTTCCTTTTTTGATGCTGTGTCATCCTTATGCACGTGAATGCTTCTGGATCTGGATTGTAAATTAATCCCTTGCTGAGTTTTAAATTGGGGTATGAGCCACTCACTCATCTCCCAGAAAATGCAGAAACCATGAGATAAAACCTCTGTGCTCATGTGAGTTACAGCCAGACTGTTCAACAAAAAGCTGCAGACAGCCACAGTTTGTGATAACAATGTGGTTTTTCAAGTCACCCTGAGATGGAGTTTGCTATTTGTCAAACAATACCATTTTGATCAAATAAAAGTAAAAGCTGCCTACGTTATCTCCCCACACAACCAACAGTACCTGTGGGAGACACAGTTCTGTATAAAACAATTGATTCTACTGATATAAGCAAATTAGGTTTTCGTGACACAGGGAGGAGTTTTCCTTTAGTCTAAAATGCTCCCCATTGAGAACTCCCACCAGGTGTGCTATGCTTTCTGAAGTCATTAATGTAGATCAAAGAATAATTAAGCTTTGGCAAGCATAAGGGGGTTTGATTAATCAGTCTGAACAGCATCCTTTTATCTCATAATCCCAACTGTTGAATCAGTGTGGTGTGGCCAGGCTGCAGGAAAGAACCCACACAATTGTTTTGCTCTTGCACAAAAGCATGGCAGGAGCAGGAAGGAGAATCCATCCTTTTGTTTCTTACCTTTCTCAAAACTGAGGACGAGGGACAAGTGTTTCTAGCAAATCACAGTTCCAGCACTGAGCAGAGAGTGAACCAGAGCACCCAAATCTTTGTGACTGGTAAAGACCACCCCACCAGAGAGAAATGGAAAATCCATGTAGTAGATTATCTTTTGAGGGCAGTTCTGTGCAATGAGACTGGTTCTTACTCTGTGTGTGTCAGAGAACACACCAGGACTTTCTTGCTCACTTGCAGGAGTTTGTTTTACTTTTTGATACTTTTGTTTGCTCTTCATAGTCCACTTGTCCAAAGATTCCTGTACTTTTTGGAGACATCTATGCCATAGCTATGGAAAAGCTACCTCTGCTTTCAGGTGGCCTATCAGTTCCTGGGATATAAATGTTGATAAGTGCAAAGGGGAGAAAGTCAATGCTGTTAACATGATCCTGTGCCTACAGGACACCAGCAAGACTGTCTGGTATAAAGGTGATCAGGGTTTGGCCTACAGAGACCTCCTGTGGTTTAATCACCTGGCAAGCCCCAGAAATTTGCTATCAGCATTTTAAAATCCATTGATTGGATTAATCCAGAGGCAAAGAATCTGACCAGAATTTTTTTTTAATTGACTTTGCATGGTTCTGTTACATAAGAGCACTCAGTCCTTCCCTGGGGAGAAGGCAGCTGCTCAGGTGTCTTTTTGTGCATCCCTGGAGAGAGCAGGGAAGAGCAGGTTCTTAAAATGTAAGGGGACTGTACAAAGCACTCACCAGGCAAAGAGAAAAGGGGAAGATTCTTTTCCTTCTGCCTTTTCTGCTGAAATGGTGCTGCTGAGAGAGCAGCAGGGTGCAGGATGGAGGGGCTGGAGCAGCAGCCCCTGCCCATCCCAGTGCTGCTGTCAGAGCCCCTCATGGAGAAACAAGGAAAGATGTTACAGCAAGTAGGCAGCATCTTCCTAACAATATTATACTGTTTGTCTTCTTCACTTACATCAACATTTCAGTGAGAAAACAATGAAGTGTTTCCTTCCACCCAGCAGTAAAATATATCTCAAATAAAATGGGGGCAGTAATGCTTTTATTACCAAAGTATCTGCAGAACAAAGTGCTTGCTTTCTCCTGCTTATTTCTAAATCATATCCACACTAACTGTTGCATCCTTTTTCTGCATCCCTGACTGTGTGAGAGAAACTTGGGGAGAAATTACCTCAATAATGTCTTTCTAATCTTCCTTGTTTACAGCACACTTTTTGTTCAAAGTCATTATGACAGTCATGGAAGATTCTGAGTATGATGCAGTTATTGAATTTTAAATGAAAACTAAATTGGCTGTGGTAGAGGGGAAAATATCTCATAACGCAGTAATTTTTCCTCAGGGTACTGTTGCTACATTTTATTAGAAATAAGCAATTTTCACCATGTCTCCAAAATGTATAGTGCAGATAAATATGAGATATTAATCTAAGGAAAAAAGGCTTTTACAAGTATTTAATGCCAAATGGCTGTTTAAAGTTTGCATGTCTTCTCCATTTTTCTGGTGTGCAGCAGAAACTATTAACCCATTTTATTGAAGTGAAACATATCTCAGTTCTCTGCACTGGTCAAAAGCCTCCTGTGGTGTCAGTTAGATGGGATTTAATTGAAAGGTCTGGAGGTTTTTTCTGCTTGATTTACACATTTGGGAAGCAATGAACATTGTCTGCATGTGGAAGGCATCAAGGTGCCTGTGTGGCTGCTAAACAAACCTGTCTGCAGGGCAGGTACCACTTTTCCCATTCCAGCATCCCCCACTGCTCTGTCCCCACCAGCCCTGGGGTTCCTCAGGGGGGTTCTGCTGGCAAGGAGGCAAAGGGGAGGTGTTTGAGAGGAAAAATATGGAGATGAAATCAAAAGCACCTTCCTCCCAGGGCTGCAGCCAGCTGGCAGGTGTCAGTTCACAGGCTGGCTCTGTCAGCTGGCAGGGAATGGCTCATGCCCAGCACAGCTCAGAGGATGCCAGGAGGGAGCTGGAGCAGCCCAGAGCCCCCTGAGCCCTTGGGCACCTCCCTGCAGGGCTCTGGAGAGCAGATCCTGCAGCTGCCCCAGCAGCATCCTCCCTCCAGCCATCCCTTCCTTGGAGCAGCACTGCTGCCCTGGTTTTATGGGTTGGATTTGCTTCATTCCTTCAGCAGCTGTCAAGTTAGGCTGCAAACAGCAGCAATATTGTGACAATGTTCACAGGGGTCTCAGGGTGAGGGAAGAGACTCCATGTTCCAGAAGGCTTGATTTATTATTTTATGATATATATTATATTAAAACTATACTAAAAGAATAGAAGATAGGATTTCATCAGAAGGCTAGCTAAGAATAGAAAAAGAATGGAATGATAACAAAGGCTTGTGGCTCAGACAGAGTCCAAGCCAGCTGGGCTGTGATTGGCCATTAATTAGGAACAACCAACATGGACCAATCACAGATGCACCTGTTGCATTCCATAGCAGCAGATAACCATTGTTTGCATTTTGTTCCTGAGGCCTCTCAGCTTCTCAGGAGGAAAGATCCTAAGGAAAGGATTTTTCATAAAAGATGTCTGTGACACAATATTCCAACCAGTGTTTAGTGAATTCTCATTAACCAGGATCAGTTCTTGCTCAGCTTCAGCTCCAGTTACAGTTTGTCAGACAGGGAGGGGATGTGAATGAAGGGTTGTAGAGGAAGGGGTGTGCTTCAGTAGCTGCAAATACAAATTAGTGGGGGAAATGCATCCACACCTGCTTGGTGGAGTCCATAAAGTCTTGGTTTGACTCATCCTGGCTCTGAGCTGCAGCTGCCACCAGCCCAGAGCATTGTCCCTGTGCCCAGCCCTGCTGCTCCTGTCTGCTGTTTGTCCCATGGCTGTGGTCACACTGAAAGCCTAAACACAGAGTAGAGAAAGGGTTCAGTTTGCTCAGAAGTTCAGTTTGCTTGGCAGAGGATGCAGTTATGGAGACACCTGGGTTTGTTTGGCCTCAGGTTACTTTGGCCTTTGGGAGGTAAAACCTGCACAGACAGAGTCCAGAATGAGTGTTAGAGGCATGTTCAGGAGCGTGCAGATAGAGGATTCTGTAAGATCCTCACCCATTTGCAGAAAATCTGGTTTGGATTTCAAATTTTCACCCTTCTGCCAGGATGCTAAAATAGAAATTCCAGGGAGGTTTGCAAGCAAACTCGCCGCAAACCTCACACTAAGTTAATTCAATTTATCAGTCCTGGTCGGGTGCTGGGATGAAAGAACATTTAGAACTGAATACAAACCTCATTCCAGATTAATCACAAGTTGTTATATTTTTATGATTTAGTGGTGTTGTTTATGACTGACATTTATGGAAGATAACTAGTAAATTTTCAATAAAAGCTTTTCACCTAAAACTAAGATTATGACAATTTTAGGGGTAATTGGGCAACTGTTGAATTCAAAAGCTGATAAATATAGGGAGTTTTTCACAACTGTTTATTGCCTACTGACTAATGGCAGGTTAGACTGCCAGATGCATCTCTCTGTGATGGATGTCTAGCTTGCTAAAAATAATGTTGTTGTTCATCAGTTGAAATATATGGCAGCCTATAAGCAAATGAAAGGGGTCCTCTCCAATTTCAAATTAAATCAGTTGTGAAAAGCATTTCCTAATTAACAAGGCTTCATTTTAGAGCAAATAACAAAATCCCTTATAGTATACATTTCACTCTTCTGTGTTTTCTCTTTGTAAATATGCCATCATTGGTTGCTTTACTTCCCACGTTGTCTGTTTGGGCTTCATAAACTGAAATGGGAGAGGTGTGTGTTAACAAAAATTATGAAAAAATCATGTGTACCTCACTATATGATCTGTGAACTGTCTACAAAGGCAGAAAGGAAAGACAAACTTACAGGCATCATGTCTAAAGAGTTTTACAGTAATCTGCAACAGCCTAGAAAAATATTTATAGTAAATAGGTTGAAAAAGGTCAAAAATCTCTATTCTAAGGGAAAACTTTATCCCCTCTCCCTCCCAAATGGAATTTCATGATCTTTGCATTTTGCTCTCAAATTTCCTGTAGAAGTGCTTGAATTTTAGTACAACTGCTGTTTACAGTAATTTAACACAAAAGCACTCTTCAGAATTCTTCTGCATGTGCGTGGGTGCAGTTTTGTTGAAGTCTATCCTCCATTTAATGATATTTTAATTAATTGTTTCCTGGTTTTCAGTTTCACATTGACTGCTACCCATTCAATCTTGGCTTCATATTTTGGACAAACTCTGCTGTAAATAGCATTTCAATTCCTACACAAGGAGTGTAAATGTAGTTCTCATTTCCAGCATCATTCAAATGCCCACATAACTCTTATCCCTGTGAAAGTAAATTGAATCTGTCACGTCATCTTCTATGGCAGCCTGATTCTTGGTAACAAAAGATATTGCAGCTGACAGATGGAGCCACACACTACATAATTAAGTCTCCAGTGTGTGTCAGCTGCAGCCTTTCAGACACAATTAGAGTCTGACCAGTTCACCCATTTAGGTACTTTATATAAAAACAAAAAATATCCCTTAGGTGGATGTTTCTGTTAAAAAAAATGAACTCCAAAATGCATTAAACAAAAATAAAAATAGGATTTTGTTCATTGCCAGACCTTCCAGTGATAAAATTTGATACAGGTCTTTAAATCCTCGTTTTACCTCCTTTTCTTTTGCATTTATTATGTCCTTAGTGTAGCTAAGCATAAACTCTTCACAGTGGGGAGGCTCATGGAAGCAATGGATAGAAAACACATTTTCTTTAGAAAACTGGCTTCAGGAGCCCCCAGCTGTGCAGGAGATACAATCACATTGGGTTTGCAACAGAAGATTGTAAAACTTGGGCAGAACTATGAAACAACAGAAAACTTTAAGGAAAGACAAAAGGCATTAAGTGGTGTGGGATGCGCCCAGAATTAAAGATGAGCCTGATGCACAAACTTGTGATCTGGCCTCAGTATCTGCCATGTCTGGAATCTCTGTGTTTTTGTGACTTTTCCTCACAAAGGGAGAAGGGATTTTTGGTAATCTGCTCCACTGCACTCCTGGGAAGGGATCAGGTGCCTTATACCCATCACCTCTGCATACCTGAGGCGCTTTTGTTTATAAGAACACTGAGCAACACCAGATCTGTGTCCTCCTGTCACCCCTGTGGTTTTAACCTCCAAAGCTGATTCCATTATTTCTGACTCACACTCCTTGGTTCAGCCTTTCTTCCCTCCCTGAAACACACCCTGCAGTTGCCTGATAGTCATTACATTGATGCACCAGCAGCAGCTCACAGAGTTACAGCTGCTTCTTCACATTCTTTTTTGCTTTCTAGGTATGTTTTGTTTCATCAGAGAGAAGTTCCATGCTGCTTTTATTACTCTGACTACTAATGAAGGATAAGCTTATTAATTCAGAAGTTTTAATTAAATCACTTGCAGAGGGACCTGCTTGGCATGAAAATAAATTCAGTGTCTGACTGAAAGGAGCCCCTGGTGGTGCAACCTTCCTTGCTGACCATCCACATTGGACTCTTGTATTCCAAACCAGCATGGTGGGGAGGTTAGGAGGCAGGAGACACAGGGGTGCACTTCCCAAATGAAGGGCTTCAACCACCAGGGCAGAATTTCAGCTTTCAGCAGACATCTCAGATGTCTTAATGTAGAAAAACAGGTTGCCAAGAAAGTCAGTCAACTTTTCCTACAAAACCAGCCTAAAATGGGATTGGATGCCTCATAGTTGACTACTGGGTTACAGCTTTAGGCTGGGGAGTCACTTCTAGCAGTTTAAATTAGGGCTGGAGTGAAATCTATCCTCTCCTTTTGAGCCTGAAATCTCCAGAAGGTGCACATGCAGCTCTGTAGTGCATCTGCATTGAGAAGTCCCAGGACTTGGTTTGCCTCTATGGCTCATATCAGATAGACTTGATTTTAAGAAACAAATGTTTCCTTGGGGGAAAAAAAATAAAATTAATCTGCTTTCTTATTCTGGGAACTGTAATTGTTGGTGAGTATGGCCTTTGACTTACCTCTTTCATGCTCCCTGCCCCAGTCTGGCATAGATTTACAAAATTGATTTAAAGACTGATATTTCTTATTCTGTTCCACTCTCCCCTCATTCCCCTACCCACCCCCAAAGTAACCAAGTTACAAAGCTTTCCCCTGATAAAATGCATTCTTGAGAATGCCATCACCCCAGGTGGACTCAGGAAATATTTTTCCTTGCAGCCAAAAAAAGAATAGGAAAACACAGACAAAAAGTCTTGACTTCATTTTTCAGACTTCACCCTGTTGCTTCCCTTTGGCCCATGGCTCTCAGATCTGCATTGCTGTTTGAGTTTTCACAGTCCTGCTCCTGACAGGGCTGTCATGCTGGGAAGGTCTGATTTGGGTCTTGGACACTGCTGTGAGGCAGGAGAAACCCCCAGGCAGGACCTTACCACTGCAAACCCAACTAAAAACTGTAACAGCCACCATCCATCAGGTAAAAAACCTGGAGAGAGCAAATGCTCTTATCTCAAACACTGAATTTACAGTAATTAACAATTGTAAGTGCAATTGCAGTGTATTATAGGCTGTCCTTTCTATGATTGTGGGGAATGGAAGTTAATGGAAATACACTTGATAATAATTGTTGGCTGAAGGGCTCCCATTAGCTGATCCAGTACCTCCAAATGCACACTTAGGTAATAATGCAGTAGATGAATCTGCAAGAAATGAATTGGGGTTTTTTGGTTGGTTTTGTCATTGAGAGAGATAATAAAGATGTTTCTCAGTAGGCTCAGCTGGGATATTACTGCTGTTCATACAGCCAAGTGTTTTGTTAGAGAAATGAAGTGCTGTGTATAAACTTGTTCACTACCACAAACCTGACAAACACTGAGCTAATATCATGTCAACAACAAACTGAGGGTAATGCCTTTCCTCTCCTTCTAATAGATTTTTCCTTATATATAATCATAAGCAATACTAAAAAAATACAATGGGGAGAAAAAACCAGCCTCTGGAAGGTGCCTGCTCTCTGCGATTCACAGTTTGTCTGACTCCGGGTATCAAGTGCAGAGAGGATGAAAATAATTTGTTTGGGGATTACCTACAGAAAGAAACTTGATAATCACTCGAGTGAGTGGCTGCTGCATTTTTCTGCTACCCTCTTGCCTAGTAATTGTTGTTGAATGCAACGAAATTATTGTTTCCAGGGGTGAGGAGTGAAGGAGAGCTCATTGCTCATGGAGCTGCCTCTGCTTCCCTGGGCAGAAGTGTCAGCAGCCACTTAGCAGGGCTTGGGATTGTGGAGGGCTGTTAATTGGATCTACAGTCACTGACCAATTAATGCTGTTTGGGTTTTTTGTCCTTAGGGAAACATAAACAGACAGCACAAACAGGGAGGTTTAATACACAGCCCAGTTTAGTCCTCAGCAAATGCTTTGTGCATCTTCAACACAACATGGCACTGAGTGGCACACGTGAAATCATGTTTTATAAAGATTTTGTAGGAATGGCCAGAATAATATTAATGATGTGTGAACTTAGGTGGCAAGACTTGATTTATGTTTCAGGCAATTACATTCTACAAGCTGAAGTAGAGAACAGAGGTAATTAACAAGAATAATGAAAGCACTACCTTCCCCTAAATCACTGTTAAAAAAGAGTAAATAATAGAAGACAAAGGGATTATGAGTCAAGTTGTGTCATTATTCATCAATTTTAGAGCAGAATGGTGGGTTTAATTAGGGAAATGGCATAGCACTTTCTTGCTGCTTCTCAAGTAGTCTTCATGCTCCTCCATCACTGGGAGCAAACATCTGATTGAATGCAAATGGCAGTGATTGCCTTCCCCACACTCCTGATCAGGGAAGGAAATTTCCCTTTGTGCTCCTTTGAATGAAGCAGAGGGAATGATTAGTGGCCAGGCTGGACTGGGGAATTTTGCAATCCTGATTGCAGGTGAGGGTCCCCCTAATCTGCAAAGGATGAAAGCTCCCACTTCTCCAGCATCCCAGCTTTCTGTGAGTTGTTCAGTTCCAGTTTTTAATCTGCAATGCTTTTTGGATAAGAAAGCAAATCAGTCTCCACTGTGAGGACCTTTATCTATTAATTAATTTTGCCTTGTCTGATCCTAGGAGAAGACATTTCTCATGCCAAGCCATGGGAAGCTGATGCAGAATTGCAGCACCACGAGCAGCAGGAGCCCGTGAGGATAAACACAAAGTGCCTGCTCAGACAGCAGAGGGCAAGAGCTGCCACAGTTCCAGAGCAGGGTCACCAGCTGGAAAAACACCCAGCAAAGTTTCTTATTGTAATATTTTAGCTGATACAAGGACTGTTCCTTTGGAAGTTGTTTTACATTCCATTAATTCCTCTAAGGGCTGAGCAAACATGGACTGCAAAAATGACTGAAGAGAAGGCTTTTTTCAGCCTGATCAGCTTGGGCTCTGATTTTGTCTGGCTTTACAGACTAAGGGATAAGATAGTTGCTGCTTGTAGATGCATTTGATCTCTCACTGCCAAGAGGACATGCTGCCATTCTGATAAGGAAAAGAAACACTGAGTTATTTCTCCATTCTCAGAACACAAATCTGGTTCTGCAAGCAGTTTGCCAGATGTGATATCAATCAGCACAGCCTCTTCACTAATCCCCAGTCGAGGGCCAGGACAAGGGTAAGGGAGGAGATCCTTTGTGAAGAGGCTCAATATTTTCTTGTGCACTGAGTCGGGAAAGATCTCTGTGGTTCAGAAGCAGCATTGACTGACCAGAATCTTGTGGCAGCCTTTGTGTTGAAGGCCTCAAGAAATGGGACTTCCCAAACATTTTTAGATCTGACTGAATTAGAAACTTAGCCTGAAAAAAATATTTTGTGCTGGTTGACTTTAAAATCCCCAACAAACAAACAAAAAGCCACACACAGGAAATTACTCCCATCATTACAGAAAGTTAAATCAAACTCTGCACATCCCACAACTCTTCACAGCCCAAAACTCAGCGCAGTTTTGATATTAGGCTTCCTCCACATCCTCAACAGGCAGGCAGCACCATTTTTAAAAAGGAAAATAGAGAAGGTTGGCTGTGCTCCTCAGAGCCTGGTCCTTGCACAAAGGCTCTTGTGAGCTCAGTGTGGCTGCACAGGGGTGACAGTGGCTCTGCAGCAGCACAGGTGGCACCTGTCCTGCAGCTGGCACAGCTGGCACAAACCCAGTGCCAACCTGAGCTGCTTCAGACCTGTGCTGCCAGTGTGTGACACAGAGTCAGAGCTCCACAGAGCAAAACAGCTTTTTCTGGTGTCCTGCCTCACTGGAAACTGGCCAAGAGAAGCAGCTCTTCTGGCAAAATCCTGGCTTGTTGAAAGAAAAGCACATTATGAAACTGCCTGTTTTGAAGAAACAAGGTAACTTTCAGTTCTGAGCTTCTTGGAAATTAACACAGCAATTTTTTCTTCAGGAAAAAACCAAATATTTTCTTGGAGTTTGATACTTGCACTTGGTATGAATGTGTATATAGTGCACGATGTACAGAAGTGTTGTCCAATTTCAATGACAGATTTCTTTCTTGATTGAAACACAATGTTTCAGTGGCCTGAAAATTAATCTCAAGTATTTTAACTTACAGCAAAAGAAAAAATCTGAACACAAAACGTCATGTGACAGTTTCATGGAAAACAGAAGTTCTGATTTCAGTTTAGACAGCGCTGCATTGGCTACTTTGAGTTTCAGACCTAATGGATAAAGGCATAACAAGGATTTTCCTGGAAATCCTTGGAATTTCAATCTGTTAGCGGCAAATTCTTCATGTTCACCCCCCTTTTTTGCCTGTGTCTGGGCTTGGGGAGTGAAGCAGAGCTACTTTAAAGATGCCACTGAAAATCAGGGGAGGGAAGAAATGCTGCAAGGCTTGTAGTGGGTGTGTGGAGGGAGGGGGGAATTTTAAACAGGATTTAATGGAGCTGGGAGCTGGGTTATTTAAAACTGATGCAAAGATCCTTTGTATTGACAATTCACTGTATGAGCCATAAACTCTTCACTCTGTGCCTATAAAAGATGAAAGGACCAATTACTTATTGAGGCATTAAACACCCAGGGGACAAAGATGCCTGTCTAGCAATAGTAAACATATTGACTGAAACCCATTTGAATTTCAAATTGCCAAATGTCCCAATTTTTTAAAAGCTTCCTATGATAACCAAGGTCTGGAAAGTCAATTGAAACGTAATTCTCCTGGATATCTCATGGGGAGAAAGTACATGAATCTGGACAGATTCAATTATTTAATTTTAATGAAAAAATAGATAGCTGCTTTATAATTTCCTTATAGAGCCATAGATGGGAACTCAGCTCCTTTTTCTAAGATGTTATCCTGGGATAAATGACAACAGTGATTTGGCAAACACAGCTTGCCAAGAGGTTTATGTCCAAGGGTTTTCTGCTTCCTCTTGTCCTGAGATCTTCTTTTTTCCCTCCACCTGGGACCAGGACTCTCTGATATGCCAGCCCACTCCAGAGGAGCATTTCCTCCCTGCCCAGGGACAGCACAGGTGGAACTTATAAAGCACTGACCTGTTGGAGGATGCTGAACATCCCCACACTGCACAAGGACACGTTTCCTGTCTCCTCTATTGGAAAGACTCCCACAAATCAGCCCCAGGTCAGTGCTGCTGGTGAGATACCCTGTGGCTGCCACAGGACGAAGTCAGCCCTAACAGCAAATGTGGAAAAACATCTCCTGGAATCCCCCCACCCTCAGATGCCCCTGGGACTGGCCATGATCATCAGCTTGATGGACTTGCCATCAGCCACTTGCCAGGAGGCAGCTGGGCAGAGCTCATCCAATTAAAAGTTACAGCTAACTCCCCCTGCCTTGCACTGCTCTCACCACATTCATTAGTAGAACAGCTCATTGTATTTAATTGCCACTACTCTGAATACCAGTGGAGTTAATTACTTGCTCTGTATGGGCAGCACTGCCTGAAACGTTGACTCCACATAAACCCATTAAAACAATTAGTGCAGTGTAATTGCGGGTATTTACTGCTGGATTCATTTTCCTTTTGTTTTTACTGTAATGTCATATACAGAGCAAAGGTCCACAGCAGCAGCAGGGCTGTTATCAAAAACTCAGAGGAGTTTATCCTCCTCTTTTTATGCTCTGCACACACGGAGGGAGCATCCCTAATCATACCAGCTGCTGTGTGTGTAGTGCTGGGCAGGAGAGACACCACTGCACCCCTGTCCTTGACCTTGGCATAAAAAGGGTTTTTATCAGATGCAGCCCACAGGAGCACACTCAGTACTTCTGCCTGAGCAAAACTGGTGTTTGTTGTTGCTTTTGCTCCAGCAGAACCTCATTACAGGAGAATGAGTGGCTGCATCTTCCTGTAGGAAGAGATCCCATCTCCCCTCCTTTGTTTGGGGTGGTTTCTGTTGGGATTCCCATCATGCAGTCATTGTTATGTATTCCATTTTCTCCCTGTCTTGGTGTACAATCATAAATGAAGGCAAGCATTTATCACCACAGCAGCTTTAAATAACAAATGCTTGATGAATTTACTCTCAGCTGGCCGGAAGCAATACTGTGATTGCAGCATTTTATAATCATCAAGACTTGTTTCTCTAAGCTGAATTAATTTGCATGGGCAATGTGTTATTAACAAAGTTGCTGGTAACTGGTGTGTACAAGCAAACTGTGGGAAAGGATTCTTTCTGCCTGTGCTTTCCTTGGGCAAACTTAGCCTTGTGAGGTGTTTTAGATGGATGGGTGAAGAATTGTACCCAAGGCAAAGATCTGAAGTGAGAGCAAGGATTCTGACTCCATGTGGGACAGATCCTGCAGAGCCAGGCCCTGTCTCTGGCCATACAGGACATTCCCATGTTACTGTCACACTTCTCTCCAGCCAGGGTCTCACAGGACAGTAAATCCAGCACTAGGGTTTGTAATGCCAAGTCAAAAATACAGAGAGAAACATTTTTATTGCTCATTGTTCAAGACTGTTCAAAAATTCTTGGTGTACCAACACATCAGGTATCACCTGTCCTTCTTCATGCAGCCAGAATAAACCAGCTGATGCTCTAGGTCATGTCTGGAGATAAATTGACTGGAGTAAATTTCCTGTTTACACTTCTCTAAACCCAGTATTTACACTTAGGTGGGCTGGTAGCTTATGGATCTGGAAGGATGCTCCAGATAATTGCCTCAGTAGCTGATATGTGGCCAGGATTTGTTCTGACTCCCTCAGATGGCTTCTTTTTAAGATGGTGGAAGGTTTCTCCATCATGTCTGGGGGTGGATTTTTTTGTTTTCAGCAGAAGCTTCAGCTGCTCCTTTCTATGAAGGTTCTTAAATGCTTCTCACAATTATTTTAAGTGGAGGGCACTGTTTACACTTCCCAGCCTCAATGAGGTTTCTGCAGCTCATTGTGGTATTTATTGCTGTATTAATTGCTCCTGCACAAAAGCTTGTGGTGGTGTGCAAAATGCTAATGATGGATCCTAATGACTGTGCACCTCCCTCTCCTCCTCTGGTCTGTGCTTTATTGATGTATTCATTAAACTGTCTGAGCAGCAAGGCTGGATGCACATACCAAAATATTTCCTTTTCATCAGAGAAAAAGACAGACCCTGAGAGAAATTGGTGGTTGGAAGATGCCAGACAGTTCTCTCTGAAGGATGAATAAAGGCATTGTGAATAATCATGTAAAAACTGACAGTCAGAGTGAGAGGCTGTGCCTCAGAGAGAGAGGGAGGTGGTGGTAGGATGTTAAAGGGCAATTTTTGCATTTTTGAGAAACTTGACTGGAAATGGGTCCTGATCTTGTAGGGATGCTGGGAGATAATTATATGGACATGGAGCATGCTGTGTTTGAGGGAAGATGCATATGGAAAAATTGAGTGGGTTAGATGTTTCTGTGTGATTGTAAAGGACTGCAACACACATGGAATTGAGCTAATGACTCTGGAGTGTGTCCCTTAGGAGAGTCCCCTCCTTAGGAGGATGGAGACACTGGGCAATACCAGCTTTTATTAGAATTTTCAATAAATTCTTCCTTGAGTATGTTGAGAGGGAGGTCATGAGGAAAGGCTGTAGGCAGCTTTGGGTGCATCCCTGTCATTTGGTGGCGTTTTCCATCAAGAGGCATTTCAGAGCTCCTTACAATGGAAATATCACAACCTGCACATGCCAAAGGAGAAGTCAAAGCACAAAGGTGTTCAGGAGATGAGAAAAGGGCTAGGTGTCCCCAGATTTCAGTGTTTTGTCAACTCCCTTCAGTGTTGACTCTAAACTGTGTCTTGCTGTTATTTCTCTTGCTGTTATTCCATCTTTCTTTCTTCATTCCAGGGAAGTACAGGGGAGAAGGCAGTGATGTCACACCATCTTTGTCAGTGTCATAAAACACACACTTATAGAACAACATCTATAACATTATAAAATAATACAAAATATTATATAAAGTTTAAAATACTGTTATAAAATAACAGCATTTTTTTCAATTCCTAATCTGAGTTTATGCCAGAGCTCTGTAGAAATAATTGATTAGGTTTCAATTTATGCTCAGAATAGTAACTGACATGGTAGCAAATGTGTTCATTGATATCTAATTTGGTGTGGCTAATTTCCTCAATGCCAGCTAAATGCCTGGGTATTTCTTATCACATTAAGGTATTATCTGAATCTTGTTGCACATTTGTTCAGTGCTTCTGTAGCCATGACTTAATTACATGGCAACTGAGTTTATACCCTGGTATGGCAGGATTGCTCCTCAGATGGTTTCCTCAGATAAACAATAGATAATTGCCATGCTCCTACTTTAATTAATGTGAATTATAAGATTATTTGAATGGTCTTGGGTCCAGCCTTGGTTAGGCACAGATCACTTCTCCAGTCGTGCTGAGCTCCCACAGCACCCACTGAATTTTTCAGAGCACATTTTCACCCAGCTCCACAGTAATTAGGACTTTTGCATAGGGAAATACTGTCCCTCAGTGTGAGGGAATGACAAACACACAATAATATTTAAAATTTTGCTCCTTTGGCAAGAACTCCCTACCCCCAACCCTCAGAGGCCGTGCAATGCAATCCTGCGCTGTGTGACCTACTTGAAACAAGTGAGAGTCAATATCTATTAACTTCCCTCTGTTCTGTAAGTCAATACCTTGTCTTTAAAGCAGTTGTTTCCCTCTCCCTGCTGCACAGAGGGAAAAAGGGAATTTTCTCACCTCTATCCCTCAGTGCTTTTTCTTATTAATGCGCCAAGTGAGTGGTGGCTCCCAAAACCACCCAGGAAAGGCAGAGAAGCAGGAGGGGGATGTGGAGGGTCCCCTCTGGGTGAACAAATCTGGTTTTCTGGTGGGGTGGGCAGGTGTGCAGAAAGCTTGTGCCAGGATTCAGCTCTAGGTGTGTGGCACAGCCTTGTGAGCAGGGTGAAGGGAACGCACACGGAGTCAGAAATGCAGGATAAAAAACAGGAGTGATCCTTCAAGATACCCAAATAACAATTTGTGACTCAAGTGAAATGCTCTCATTGGGCCCTCTGGAGGAGAATTTGGCATTTTCTGTGCCACCTGCAATATTAAAAGAAAATGCTGCTGACTTCTGCATTGTCTCCTGAAAGGCACAGGGCTGACAGAAATGTAATTAAATTACCTGCTGCATTCATCTGTTGTCATAGCAGCCCTCACAATGAATATAACAATAATTTCATCTGTAGCTTAGCTTAATGCAGTTTTGCCTACAGCAGCCAGAAGACGCTTTGCTATTCCACATCTGACAGAGTTCAAGGGTTTCCATTTCAGTTCCACCAACAATGGTCTGCAGTGGGGTAAAACCACAGGTGGAGCCTTTGCTGCACTGCTCCAACATCAGGCAGCACCCACGACCTGTGGGTGATCTCATGGGACCCAGGAGCTCAGATTAAATGATTATATTTTCTGTTAGCCTTAAAAATCTCAGAATCACTGCCTCAATTTATAGGCACAGAAGCACAGTAAAGTGTTCTTCCCATTGATTAAGCCCACCAAGGAGCTCTGGCTGTGCTCTAAACACAAGTCCCTAATTCCCCTGGAGGTGGATTTCAGGCTGGATATGTGGAGCACAGAGAGGACACAGCAGCTTTGGCACTGATGTAGGGCACAGCAGACAGGGTAGAATTCATCTTTTCTTTATTTTTAACTTGCCAAGGAGGATGTTTTAAACTGAGACATTATTGATGGACCCAGGTGGCTCCAGGCACCTCCTGACTCTCCTCTGCTAAATGTGGGCTGAGCTCCTGGCTCAGTTCAATGCCCTGCAGGGCAGTGATCCCCATCCTGTGCTGAGGGTGAGGGGACAGCAAACTGTCCAAGGGCTAAAGGACTGAATTATCCTAAACACCTGGGTAATGTCTAATACCTAAAAGTAGATCATCCATAAAGTCCAAGAAAAGGTAACAGGCTACTCCTAATTTCCATGGCTTCTCCTTCTTTGGGTATGAAGGAATTTGTCATTGATTCATCACTGTAAGAAATTTCAGAAAACCTTGCTTTACTTGCTGATATTCAATTTTGTTTCATTTTTGCTGCTATTTATCTCCTACTCTCTTCCAGGCATGCCTGCCATTTACCACCTTTCTCAATTAAGCAGTCCCACAATTCAGTTATGTAGCAATAATATTTCAAGAGAACAATTAAAAACAAGCCAAGAGTAGAAGAATATGATAAATGAGACGCACAGCATCTGCAACAAATATGTGGCTCCACCCAATACACCTGGGAAATATCTCCTTCTTTTTGCTTCTCTGCATTCCATTCCTGTTTGGGGAGGTTTAGGCAGCCAAGGTTCACCCTGCAATGACTTGGTTTTATCTCCCATATTCAGGAAGGCACAAGTTGAAGAGTTTTAAATGCCATGCGAAGAAAGGGTGACTTGTGCATGGCCAAGATAAGCTGATGTGTGAGCTGAGGCTTGCCTCAGCCTGGGGTGTGGAATATTCCTCCTCCAGGCAAGCTCTGCTCAGAGCTGGGGAGGTTCCTCTCTCTCCAGCAACCTTCCCAGGCTGAACAGTGCCAAAAGGACTTGTTGCAAATTGCTTATGTGTTGCCATTTTACTTTTCCCTGTGTGAATAACACAGCCACATGCACAGTGCCTCACCCCTGATGCTCTCACATGCTTTACCCAGGTGCATAAATAGCATTTATTCCTCTTAGATGAATATTCCTCTTAATTGAATATTAATTTTCTTGTCATTCTTCTGACAAAAGAAGTTGGTTTACTAGAAAGACCAACGCATCTTTGCAATTTTGTGACTGCCTGGTTGTGATTGGGCTGCAGTTTGAATTCTGTGGCTTTGCTGGAGTTTATATTAAAATAACAAATTGTTTTATCCTCAGAATGAAAGGCTGAATAAAATAGAAGAGCCTGAGCTCAGGTTTATGTGCAACATTGATATTGTGTTAGAGGTAAGAGGGATGGCAGCAGCAGGAGAGCAAAGGGTCTCTCAGCAAGAGTGAGATGTGCCTTTGCCATGCTGGATATGCCAAGCAATCTCACTATCTGAGATTTTGGTAAGGATCAAATAAATATCAAAGGCAGGTCTTGCTGAGGGGCCACCAGTCAGTGCCTGCAGTGCAGGGCTGTGAAACTCAGCCCCTGGTACTTGGCCACCAGGCTCTGGAGTCAAAGGATTTGCTCTGAGTTGGAATGTAGGGTTTGAAATTCTGAAAAAATATCAGTGGGCTCAGCCAGCATGGCCAGGCTCACCTCCAGATAACTGAGTTTCCTGTGATCCACGTGTTCTTTTGGAAAAGCTCCAGTTTATCCTTTGGAGAATATTACAGTTTGAAATCAATTAAATTTGACTGAAATCACCCCCCTGAGAGGCACCAGCAGCAGGTTTGTGCCACAGCTCTCAGTGGCTTTGGTCTCCCTGGGCTACAGCCATGCTGCCTTTGAGCATCACCCTGCTGCAGGAATGTGGGGGAAGGATGGAACCAACTTCCCACATCTCCTCCCCAGCCCCAGGAATCCTTGGCTGATGGGTTTATAACCTGTTTGGGAGCACTGGAAATGCTCCATGTTTCAGAGTTCCACAAAGGAGGATGCTGCTGAAAATCCAGAGCTGAGGAAGGATTGAATGGCACCAGTATTTCTGATCTGACACAAAAACGAGGTCGGTTGTGAAGGAGTAAATTAAAGACAGTTTGAAAGATCCAGCAGTAAATATGCTGAAGGTCATGGGACATCACAAGTTAATAAACTCAACTGGATAATTTAATTCAGCACAAAGAACCCGTCTGTGTGCCCTGAATAGAAGGTAAGAGTTTGACATGAGGAGATGGAAAAGCTTTGTTATCCTCTTGTCTTGCCAGGATTTGCTTCAATTACACAAAGAATGTTACTTCATTCTTGCCCTAATAACACTGTGGAGGAAATTAAATTACTCATATATAACAAAAGTGAACTGATTTTGACATCTCTTCTAGGCAAACCTCCTGCTGTATTAGCTCCTAAGCACATTCTCCCTCACTTAAGGTCTCATGCATATTTATGATTATCACTCATAGTAAATATGAGCACTTTGTGAGAACACAAATTAACTGCAGGATGTAATGGAGGTTGCCAAGGGTGGTTTTTATTGTTGACTGTGACATGAAGTCTGCAATATGGGCACTGTAATGGATGGATTGTGAGGCATGGAGAAATAATCCCATCACAGAGGGCTCTGAAATCAGAAACCACAACAGCAAAACCAGTGCCACTCCAACCTCAGCCTGGTTCTACTGTGCTTTTATTTAATTTCACTTAAAAGGAGCTCTGGTTTAGCTTGAAATTTTTTCTTTATATTTTTATAACTCATTGATTAGTGAAAATAATTAAAGGTTGTAGAGCAAAGAAGGAATTCATTTCATTTTTAAGGCTGACAGACCTTAGCCTTTGGTTTTAGCTGGATTAATAATGGTGGGTTGTCTCTGTTGCAATGGCTCTTTCTTAGAGTTTGATTGCTTTTTCATTACATTAGCTAGCTAGCTTTTGGAAAGATTTTATACAGTAAATTTAGCCTCTAGAAATAAACCTCACAACCTTTTAACTAAGGTTGAACCCTGCAAGGCAGAGACCATTGCATCACTGATGGCTCCTGCAGGGTTTCATTGAGAGGGAGCTGGCACATCCTGAAAAACACAGCATTTAAAAACAATGGAGCCTTATTTAAAAAAAAACCAAACATTATTTCTCCCAGTCCATTCCAAATGCAGCTCCCAGCCTTTGTTATCTCAGAAAAGCAGCCTCTTGTCTGACCTTTAACTGGGCTCCATCCCCCTGTCTGGACTCTGCCAGGAGTGGGTTCAGTCTGGAGGTGGATGCAGGTATCATTATATATATATAATTATAATTTTATATATTT
>NW_005054330.1:1361799-1365381 GCF_000277835.1 Geospiza fortis | reverse complement strand
TATTATATATTTTTAATATATATATCTATCTCTCATAATCTGATGTCCTGACAGTGAGAGCCTTTTTTGAGGTGGACATCCCTGCAGTTTTTTTCCATAACTTCTGTTTGGAGCCAGAGGTTCTTCCTGTGAAGTGGGGGTGGAGTTTTAAGGGGCATTACTGAGCTTGTTGTTTTAAGCACATCACACAAGTCAGGGCTCCTGAGCCCAGCAAGGATCACAGGGCCAGCAGAGCCTGCTGCTGGGTGCTCATCCCAGGGAAAAACCCTCCTCATGCTGCCTCCAAATAAGAATTCCAAATGCCAAGAGTTATATTAGGCAGTTACAAAAAAATAAATGAAATACAGGGACTAATAGAGAGTGGAATTTCTTCCTAATTTGCCCATCATCACTTTTGTTTCTAAAGCAAAATGAGGCTGGCATGGAGATGATGGGAAACACAGCATTGAAATGACACTTACAGCATCCCAAAGGACCATTGAAAGCAACAAAAAAACCTGATGATGTCCTTAAAGACTGCAGATGGTTTCTTCAAGGTGAATAATTTTATTGTTTATTGCCTGCTCTGTGAACTGCAAGGAATGACATTTAAGAAACTGCTCAAAGATGTTTTTTCAAGGCACAAAGCAAACATTTAGGAGCCAAATTATCCATACCAGTGACTGTGTCATCTCCAGAGCTTGGAGCTTGGCTTAGAGGCACATAATGGCTTTGGGACAGTGAACTCTTAGAAAGCATGGAATACAGGTCAGATTTGTGTTTCTGCAAAAATATAAAAATCTTGGAACAGGGGTGCTTTTACATGGCATGTGAAAAGACACCCTGTGAGGGGGAAAAGTGCTCTTATAAAAGCAGGTGATATTAGGAAGCTTTTATTATACAACCTTTTTCATTTTTCAGGAGAATTAAGTACCATTCACAAGATATTTCCAAGATATTCCAAAGCTTCCAGATCCGACCAAAAAGAGATAATATAGTTCAGTCATATTTGGAAAGTGTCCTTAAACCCCTTGTAAGCCTGTGTTCAAAATTTCATCAGTAGTAAAGACTTTAATACATTCTATTTGGCCAAAAATTCCACTTCATTTTCAGGCTTGGATTGTTTGGGGTTTTTTTTTAATTTTTCCTCTTCATATTCATATTCTCCCTTCAACTCCTGTCCCAACAGATATCTGTCACTTCTCCAGGGGATACTAACACCAAACAGAAATTCAAGTGTGACCTTTTCCACAGGTAAAAAATGTATTGCTCATTAGTGCAAACTGGTTGGAGACTGCACCTCTCTGGTGCTTAGTCCAAAGCTTTCTGCTGCCATGGCTCCAACCATTTGTTCTGATTCCTTCAGATTTGAAGCCTGTAAAGCAAGAATATATTTTGTGAGGGGACAAAAAACCCACACTCTCTGAAGGCAGAAGAAAGAAAATATCTGTTTATAACCGTTTGGTTTGGCTTTGGGGGTTTTTTCTTCTTTTTTTTTTTTATTTTTTCAGTTACTTGTGGAAGGATGGTGAAAAGGTCGCAGCAGAATTACAGGAGAAAAGTGTCCATAGATCAGCTGTGCAAGCTGCTTTCAAAGCAACTTTTCGGGACAAAAAGATAAAACATAATCAAAGCAACAGCTTTCCTTTTCTTTTACCTGAAAGGCCATGTAAAATTTGATCCTTTAGAAGGATTGAGGGAGAGGCAGCCCCCTGGAGCAGGCAGAGCATCACTGGTCAGCCACCTGTGACAGCTCCAGACTCCTCACCCGTGGGGAAGGAGAGCTGCACCTCGGGACAGACACTGTAGTCTTTGCTACATCTGCAGTTTTTTTATCAATTTAGACCTGTCTTTTTGTTTTTCCAACACAAAAAGACATCTTCTCTTGGAGCTGAAAACCTGGGCAAATAAATATTCATGCGCTCAGAGAAATCTGTGAGTTGTTAAATGAAGAAGCAGCAGCAGGAAGGCAGAGAAGCAGCAAGGCAAAGTGGGTTTGGGGATGTTACTTTTATTTTTACACTCAGCACAGGCCTGGGGTAGGGGATTGGCAGCTGGGAATGAGTCAAGCAGAAGCCAGCCCTGTACAGCTTGCTGGTGAAAATTAGTTGGGGAAACACTGTTAAATCCAATAAGCAGACACATGAATCTAAACCAGAATCATCTCACCACAAGAGTTATGTGCAAATTAAAAGACAGTGAAGAGAGTGAACTTCAGGCTCAAAGTCAAGAGGCACCACCAGGAATGGGTGGATTGCCAGAGCCAGGAGCACTGGGCTCCTGATGTGAGAGGAGGCTTGGGACTTCCTTCAGACCAAAATTGTCCTGCCCTGGCACTCAGCAGAGTGTAGAGTGTGTCACCAAACCTGCCAGGACACATCTGAGTACATGGCTAGGTTTTTTCTTTAATGTAAATTTCATGGCTTTAGCATGAGAAAGAAAGGAGTTGGGAAGAGTGATTGGAAAAATTAGAATGTCGGAGAGAAAACTCCTCTCACATAATAAAAAGCTGTTCCAGCCAGGACTTGTGGGATAATGAAGGATAAGAAGATTTTGGGTTGTGAGTCTGACTGTTGTGATTTAACAGGCTGCAGAAAAGGTATCCATGGAAGAAAGTGAAATCCCACTGGATTATTGTGGAATAAAAATAATAATTGTGTGATGTTCTCCCTTCTCCCATCTCTCTCCTGCACTTGGGGTCCCATATCACAGGGGCAGCAGCTTTCTTTCATGGAAATCTTTCAGATTTAGGTGCAGGTCCTTAGCAGAACTGCTAAGGCAGAATTCCTTTCACCTGAGCATGGACAGTCTGGAAACGCTCACCTTGCTTTTTACCTTCTTTGAACCATTAAAGCCATTTTCCTAATTGATTTACAACTGTTGTAATGTGGTAGTTTTAGCACTGTGAATGAAGATTACGTATGATTAGATAAGCAGTTTAGAAGCTCAGAGAGCTGAATTAAGCTGTGAGCATTTATTAATTGTGCTCACTCATTTATCTTTGTGCTTTTTTGCAATATAGTCCCTGAAACCTTAATAAAACTGAATCACAAAGAAAAGCTCATTACTTGGGGGAAAAAAGGGTTTTTTACTTTTAATGAGTTCAGTTTCTGTGGCCCTGCACAAAGGGGTCTTGCTGTCCCCTGGGTGTGGGGCAAGGACCTGACTGCAGGGCTGAGGAACATTGTCCCCTCCACTGGATCACCTCAGAGAGAGTCACAGGCACACCTGGATGGTTTGAACTGGTAGTTTGAATCATTAAAACTGATACATTTTTTTTATAAAGTCTCAAAACTCTAAAAACCACCAGTCTAAGCAGAAGCATGGTTTACTTTCAAATCCAAGGCTAAATCTTCATGTCCTCCCTCTCTTTGAAGGAAAGGGAGAGGGTTTGTGCCTTGGTCTGCTCTCCTGGCTGATAAGAGATCACACTGAACTACAGAGAAGGTTTTAGCCTTGTGTATACACATTTTTAAAGTGGCAAATTAAAAGTAATGACTCAGGCATTTTGTGTTTGCTCTTTCTCCTGGCCATAATAAATCTTTACACAGAACTGCTGGAAGTATTAAATCACTCCAGAGCAGCTTGTCCTTGTTCCTCGCT
>NW_005054330.1:1351006-1361745 GCF_000277835.1 Geospiza fortis | reverse complement strand
GGATAACCAGGTATTTGTATCTGTCAGGGATTCAGCAAGAATCCTTGTAATTCACCTTGACTGCAAAAGCTATTGCAGTCACATGCAAGACTTGATAATAGGTGTTGGGGAGAGGGGGATTCTCAAATCCAAGTACAGCAGCACCATCCCCTTTGGAAGAAAAAAATTCTCTCTAAAATACAATGCTTGTGCCTGGGTAGAGAACAGGATGATAATAAATGCTTATTATGATAAATGGAGTCATGTTCCTCAAAGAAGCAGCAACTCACAAAAAAAAATAGCCAAGGAAAATGAGGCTGAACTGGCTTGATGAACAGTAATGATATATAGCCACCAACACAGATTTGCAAAATGCACTTTGACTTAATTTTAAAGTTGCTTAATATTCTTGTGATAGCTGTAATAGGCTCCAAGACAGATTCTACACTGCTTTAAACATGTTGTTATTTATGTTCCAGCCCCAGTGAAAAGGGATGCAATATGTGGCCAGTACTTAAAATGAAAGAAATGCCCAAAATTAAAGTGGGCAAAGAAAACTGAGAGCTTTTGCTTCAGAATAATGACAGTCCCAATGGGATCATTAATTTCCCTTAGAGCAGCTTGTTATTTTTCAAAGATATTATACTCATGCAGATTTAACTGTAGAAACATCATATTGTTGTAATTTCTCCAGTGTGATGCAGCTCTAATTACTCACTGCTCAGAGCATGAAAAGGAAATGAAAGATGAGCAGCAAGTTAATTTTTATTTTAGAAACAAAGATAAGTTTTAAAGAGTAAAATTAGACCCTTGTGTATCAGACTGGGAGCATGGATAGATTTCATGGAAAGAGGAGCTGCAGCAATTCTGGGTTTTCCCGGGAGGGTGTTGCCAGAGGTGAGCCACAGCCTGGAAGGAGCTCGAGGTTATTTACAGCAGGATGAAAGCAGCACACCCTGAAGAACACCCCACCAGGGGCAGGAGCTGGAGCTCTGTGCTCCTGTCACCTGATTCTTTGGATTTACCCTTCATCTGCCTGCACACATGAGCTTGGACAAATCTTCCCCAAAGCTGAGGATGCTGTGGTGCCTTTGGGGTGTCTGGCTCAAAGGGCTGCTGGATCAAAGGTATTCCCAGGGCACATCTCCCAGGAGCAGCCCCAGGGCACAGGCTGCTCCTTCTCTCTCCTGCCTCTGCTCTGTGGCTGGGGCTCATGCTCTGCCCTTTCAGCCATCCAGTCATGTTCCCAGGCCAAGAAAGACATTTTCTGCCTCATTCTTCCTTGCCTTTCCAAGGTTGTATACAGTGTTGGTCCCTGCAGACATTCAAAGCTCCTGATTCCTCTGAGGGTTGGAGCAAAATGCTCAAACAAACTCTGAGAGCTTCAATGCACCTGGAGAACAAAAGACCCTGCTGTAGCAGCAAGGAGCAGAGATCTGAAGAGGTGCCTCCCCCAGCCACCAAAGCAACAGGAGCTGCAAACACCTCCTGAATTCTGAATTCTGAGTTTGGGGGGATTCACTACTATGTCCACCTTGTTTTTTTCTTCTGTAAGCAAAGTCCCTTTCTGTAAATGACCCTTTGTTTTTTCACAGTGAGGTTCAGGCAGGCAGCTCAGTGCCATGCAGAGCTGGCAGTGCAGCTGGCACAGCAGATGCTCTGGTGGTTGCTGTGGTCACTGGGATGCTGTGAGCCAAGAGCAGCCCCAGCACACGTCAGCAAGATCCCAGGGGAGCAAAGGCTGCCCTGCCCTGCCAGCTGAGCGGGATGAAGCCTCAGATTAAACTGAAATAAACAAATAAGCAAACACTTTAAAAAGGAGCTAGAGAACAAACACTTTGAAAAGGAGCTAGAGTACACAGGGTGCCTGTGGGCAAGGATGATGCAGCAGAGCGATGACACAGGGGCATGCTGGCACAAATAAAAGCTGTGTCTTTGCCCTTCCCTCCCAGCTCTAAAATCAGCCTGGACATCTCCTTTCCAGCTACAGGGTTACTCAGCACAGGTGCCAGGGTGCTGCAGTGGCCCTGTGAGGGACAGGCAGGCTCTGGTTTGTCCCTGGCTCCTGCACAGACAGTGTGACAGAGCTCCTGTGTCAGTGTGACCGACAGTGTGACCTGCCCCTGCTCCTGCAGCACCCTCAGCACAGCCCTGCCCATCCCACACCCAGCCAAAGCTGTGCCAAGACACCTCTGTGGGGAGGGAAAAAAAACCCATCAAAAATCGAACAACAACAGGCAAGCTGATTCTCCCCTCCAAACTGTTTGGAGGAACCTGCTCAGGCACAGGAAGGTGCCAGGTGCTCACATTGGCAGCACCTGGACCAAGTGCAGGGCATGGAATGGGGCACATCCACAGCAGGGACAGGAATTAAACAGAAATTGAGTGCCACGGTTCCATTCTCACCTAACAACGGCCAGAACAAAGGCAGGAAAAGGAATTCCTTGGCTCAGTTGTCATGACAATACTCTTGGAAAATATCTGCCACAGGAGCAGCCCTCGCTGCCCGTGTGTGGCTGCTGCTCTCCCCCTTTAGTGCAGCTCTGCCTCCCAGATCAGCTCCAGGATGGAGCAATCACATCACCTGCTGCATGTGCAGCCAGCAGACACCAACAGTGCAGCTCATAATGCAGCTGCTATAATGAGTTTGTGAAATGAGCACTGCATGGGGAACTCCTCAAGCCATATCATTACAGAGAGAATGGGATAATTGCAGCGTGGTTGCATTGTATTTCTTTTTTATTCACATTTTTCATTGCTAATAATCTTGTTAAATAGTGGCAAGTACAAATGTTCATAGCAGAAAAATTAAGTGCAGATGCTACTGCCATGCTAAAAAAAAAGCAACAACAAAACCCCAATATGCTATATGTATTTTTCTGTTACCTCTGCTTCTGTGCTGGTCTTTGGACTTACACTCCTAGGATAAAACTGAAGCATTTCCTTGGAAAATTTTCTTTGATTAGAAAGAGATTATAATTTTGGTCTTATTCTTAATATATATTAAGTTATTATATTAATATTTCTATATTATATTTATATTTATAGTATTGTATTTTGTATTATTATATACATTCTATCTCTATATAAATATTACCTATTTTATATATTCATAAAATAGGTAAATTTTATTAAGTATATCTTTATATCTGTATTATTTTATAAATATTGCCTATAAAAATTTATATTTTGGTTTCATATATATCAATATAAAATGAATATTTTATGATGTTATATGTAAATACTATATATTTTTATATCTACTTTATATTTACATATATTATAAATTATATATTCACATATATATTTTTATATGTTCACATTTGTATATTTTTTATATTTTATATATTATATATTCACATATATATATAAATTATATATATATAAAATAAAGAGAATGAGGAAAAAATTTTAAAAATTAAAAAATAAAGAAACTGGGTGTCTCTGCTTTTCTGTGTCAACTTAATTTTAAGAGAAATTTAAGAGCTAACTAGGCAGCAAAGGGAAAAAAACACACACTTCCATCCATGAGCTAATATACTTCCCCTCACTGACTTTTTAGTAAATATGTTGTTAATATCTCTTCTAAATTACTGATAAACTTCACTGGTGTGTGATTTAGCTATTACTGGAATATTCCTTGCTGAAAACAAATAGAAGGAGGAAAAGAGAAGGGAAAAGTGAAAGGGTCCTGTGGGGTCATGGGTAGCTTGTCCCAGAAAGAGCAAGAATGAGGAACCTCCAAGAGCAGAGCATGGCCCAAATCCTGTATGAAGCACATTTCCTCCCTGGATCAGCATTTCAAGGGCAAAATGAGGCAGAAAACCTGGCTCAGTTCAGTTCTGCAAGCACAGGTGAAGTTAATCTGAGGCAAAGCAGCAGCTTGAACACACAGATCCCCACATGATGCTCCAAACAGTCCATTATCCTTCTCAACAGATGCCCTTGAACCTTCCCCTGCTCCTGTGAGCTGCTTTGCACCTATTATTTTTATTATTATTATTATCATCATCATCATTATCATCATTATTATGTCATAACAATTGCTGGGCGAGTGCATGGATGCAGGGTGCCACTGCACACAGCAAATATCTGGCCTACATGGAAAACTTTTGAATGAAGCAGATGAATTTCTGCTTGCCCTGGACTAGACTGAAGCAACTTTTGAACAAAAAGTTACAAATTATATTTGCCAGCAGCAGGACACTATGGTTTTTCTATCTCAAAATCCAGAGAGTCACTTAATTCCTGCTTAAGCCAAACCCACTCCCTGATGGTTTTCAGCAGTGTGCTTTGGAGATAAGACCAGACACAACCTCAGATGACCCCAAAATGTTCCATGCAGTAAGCTGAAAGTTCAAAAATCAAACTGAAACCTTAACGAACAAACAAAAAGCCTAAAATAAAAATAATCTTACCCTTATCTCAGATGAGCTGAAACAAGCTAGAGGAGAAATGATATCATGCAGTAGCTGTGTCAGGCTCTGTGAGGATGTTCTCATGGTTTGGCAACACTCCCAGGGTTTCTTTCCTTGCTACAAATGAGATGGCAATAGTAAAAATGAGTAATTGAGAGCAAAGCCTT
This sequence comes from Geospiza fortis, assembly GCF_000277835.1. NCBI lineage: Eukaryota > Metazoa > Chordata > Aves > Passeriformes > Thraupidae > Geospiza > Geospiza fortis. Next base: position 1,357,181 of record NW_005054330.1, on the reverse strand, counting down.
TGCTTCAAATCTAACCAGGACAGGGTTAATGTGGCAGTTCTTTCCAAAGGTATAGGAAAAAACATCCACCAGGCTACAACAGATGAATTTTGCTCCAAGAAGCCTCTGGTTTTGCTAAGCACAAATTCCAGGACATTGGGTACCAACCTGCTCCTCCTTGAGGTCCAATTCCACCCTCTGGTCAGAAAGGAGTTTCTTTGAGTCAGGTCTCATAAGATTTTGGAGGTCTATTTTTCATTTAAGATAGCTGAGTTACCTTTGAAAGCATAAAATTAGCAAAATAGCTTCTGTTGCAGTGTTAGAAACAAAAAAGGTTTTAATAAAAGGCAAAATAACAAACTCTTCAAGAGAAAAACCGATCTGGGTACAAGAAGCCCTTTTGCTCTTAGCAAAACACTTCACAAAAGTGGTTAGCTTGTTTTTTCTCTTCTTTTTCCAGCAAATTGCCTAGGTGAGATTTTGTAGCTCTTGCCCAATTAGCTATCCTTAAATTTGAAGCAAAGTCCCTTAAGTTTATAAAATCTCTTTTTCACCTGATTGAAAAGAGAAACTTCTAAGCTTATTTCCTTTTTAAGGAGACAAAAGATAGTTTGGTCAATAGAAGGCACACTCCTACGCTGGTGCAGCTGGGATGGAGCTGGGATGGAGCGCTCAGAGAGGGCTGCAGCTCTGGGCACTCACTGGGAGCTCAGGCAGAGGAGGCTCTCAGGAGGGCACAGCTGCATTAAATGTTCCTGCTCTCTTGGGATTCTGCTGGTCAGGGTGACCCCGAGATGTGTCAGAAAGTCTCTTTTCCCAGCCCAGCGGTCGAAGAAGGAGTCAGAATTCTTCTATTCATGTTCTCAAGGTTGTTTATTGTTTCTTTCCTATAAAATTCTTTCTCTGGCCTGCCAAGGTCTGTCTGGCAGGTCAGGTTGAGGCACACTGGTGTTATCTTTTTATACTAAAAACAACATTATGTTCTTTTTAGTATAAAAAGATAACACCAGTGTACACTGTTTACCACAACTTCCCAATACCTATCACCTATGTCAGACAGTGAGTTCTACTCTAAACCAATCCAAAAGTGCCAGCACCACAGCAGAAGATGGAGGCCAAGAAGAAGAAGAAGGAGAAAGGCTGGACACGCCCAGATTCCTCCATCTTGCCCCCTGAACCCCCATTCTAAAAACCCCCAAAATTTTTTCACCCTGTGCCTTGAGCTGTTTTATTTTCCAGCACCAGCCTCATTCCATGATTATGACAATGGGAAGATGCCATCAGCTCACATCCCAGGCAGCAGACTATGAACTCAATGTTACAACTTACTTTAAAAGTTTTTTGCCCAATCACACAAAGCAAAAGCACATTGACAGTAGTTCTATCCAACCACTATAAGTACATTTATCCTTGGTTAAAACAATGCTTGCTTATTTCAAATACAATACCTGCTTGTAAGCCTTAAAACACAATGCACAGAGCTGAATTATTAAGCTTAAAACTCAATATCTTGCTAGATAAACTTTTCTATAGCTTAAAGAGTTATTCTAGACAAGCGTTAATACACAGAGCATTGCTCTATTTGTCCTTGCTTTTCTACATTTTACATAATTTTTCTGCTGACCTATCTCATGGCTACTGCTTGGCTCTGATCACAGTTCTGTTGTCTCTGAAGCTTGCCTGATACTGAAAGGACAAAATTCATTAAACAAGCTTCTTGCCATCCTCCAGTCCTTGCTGGTGACCTGAGGTGACCCAAGGCCACCTGTGCCAGCTCATTTGTCCCCAGAGCGGTGCAATGTGACCTAGGAGGGGTGGTGGGGAGAGCAGATTCCTGCAAGGCTGCAATTTGCTGGCCATCAAATAGGTGTGGATGGCTTGGCAGATCCAAAATTACAGTGCAAGTAGGAGTACAGGGGAAATTATTATTGTCAGGATTTTATGGAGAAAATAACCATGTAGAATGTATTTTAAGGTGGTAGTTTAGACAGGAGCATGATAGCATCATAAACCATAAGAGGAAAACTTGAGGCATTTAAAAACATCAGAGGCAAAACGAGAGTGAATTACTCCTGCCTCTTCTTTCCTAGTTATTTGTTGTCTTAAATGATATGTGTGTGCCTGAGAGTGCATTTTTAAATATATTTCCTTTTTTTCTCTTCAGGTAGATTTTACAAATGGAAGAGCTCACAGTGCTGCTGTATTAAGGAGTAAAAATAAAAATCTGTGAGTGCCAGCCAGAGAGAACAGGTAGGTAACTGCATCCCTCCAGGAGATGAAGGATGCCATCAGACCATCTGCAGCCACCAGAACCAGCAAACTCCCTCTGAAACCTCCCACCACTCCTCCCAGGGCCCTGCCAGAGCAGGCACACACCCCTATAAGTAGGTTTGATTTATGATGGAACCTTCTCAGTGCTCCTTTGTGCATCAGCTCTGCCTCTGGAGCGAGGGGCAGGTTCCAGGTTAGAGATAAGGGCATGCAGGGAGGTCAGGATGCACAAAGATGGTTCTGGTGCTTCTGTGGAGCACCCCAGATCCTCAGGGATTTATGGAGTCAGAGCCTGAAGTTCACCTTAAATTGCACTGCACAAGGAGTTCCTACACAGCAGGACAGGCAGGGCTGTGAGATGTTCACCCAGCAGCATCTCAGTGTGTGCTCCCCAGGGCCAGCGTGGGTGACACCCCACATGCCCTCCATTTGTCACAAATAAATGTCACACACAAATGGCCTTCAGGAAGGAACTGAATCTCAGCATTTCCTGACTCACACTGTGCCAAGGATTTCTAGAGGGAAGCAGGAGGTCTGAGAGTGTGGAGAGAGGCAGTGGGATGGGAAACACCTCATCTTCCCCAGGTGGGAGGCTGGAAGGCGGCAGAACAGCTTTTTTTTTGGGAGCTGCTTGTTAGCTGAGCTCTCAGCTCTGCCTACTGGCCTATCACTGAAAGCTTGTGCCTGACAAAAGAAAACATGGATGAAAGGCTAAAATGTATTTAAGCAACTTTCTAGGAAGGATTTTCTCTCTTTCCCAAAAGTGTAGTCAGGATCTGCTCTGCTTTGAGACTTTACTCCAAGAATTTCACTGCAAATCACCAACCAAGTGGGAAGCTGATGGATGAAGTGCCTGGTTGACAGAGAGAGGCACAGAGTGATGGCACACCCAGGGGACCTCCCACAGCTTTCCAAGTCATCTTTCCCAAATTTCAACTTTGGAAGTTTTGGAAGTTTTGGATGACAAAACACTGCCTCCCAGTGCAGGATAGGAGAGCAAGGCAGAGCTGGGCATCTCCCAGGGCTGGGAAGATCTGTCCTTTGTGGATGAGCTGGCTGTGCAGAGCTCTGCTTGCACCCCATGTCCCAGCAAGGTGAATGAGTGGCTCTGTCAGGGTGTGGACAGCCAAAGCCTCAGAGGGGGAAGCTGGAAAGGCTGGGAAGCCCCCAGATCCAGCTCACCACCCTGCTGCTCTGCCTCCTGGAAAATCCACTGCCCATGGGCTCTATCCAGCCCTGAGCAGCTCTCACCACCACCCAGTTCCTTTCAGACCCACAAGCAAACTGCACTGACACTCTGGCTGTGGCACACATCAATAAATACAGCAGAGCTCACTGCAGGCACAGTCTGAGAGCTGGCATTTCTAGGTGTAAGTGAAAAATAATTTTTCCCCAGTGAACAGTTTCACAGGTGGTGCAAACCAGCCTGGATGCTGATTGCAGTGGGACAGGGCAGGTTTCTGTAATTCAAATCTCTGTCCCAGAGTATTTAGAAAGTGTGACTCCCTTCATGCCACTCCCTGGCTAGGAAATTGTCAGCCAGGAGTGTGAGTTACTTCAACAGCTACATCTCTTCAGACAAAACCCAGCCATCTGCTCTACCCTCTAATTACAAATGCAGAAAACATAATTCACAACCAAATCACATATAAAAGGCACGAAAATGAGCAATTAAAATGCACATTCTGCCAGGCAAATCAAGCTTCCCTTCCCAGCCAGGCTGTACCACGGCCGCTCTGGCCTGTCACAGGCAGGGTCAGGATTAGTCCTGGATCACTGGAGAGCCTGGTCCTGCTGCTCTGTCTGATAGCAGCTCCCAGCAGCCTCCCAGCCTTGATCCCCTCTTCTACCAGGGACTCTCTCCAGCTCCAGCCTGCTGCTCTGCTTGCCAGTGACTTGCCAACCCTCAGGATCACTTTCCCCAAGGGAGCAATTTATCTTTCCAATATGCAGACACATCTTTGTTATTCCCCACTCCCCGCCTCTCTTCTGGAGTGCTCCTGGCTCACAGGTGGACACAAACTGGAGGGAATAAGCAGGGATGGATGGTGCTGTGTTTGCCAGCAAGCACCCCAGGCTGAATCCATCAGTGGTGCAGCGTGGCTGCACTTATTGAAGTTATCATCCCCTCTGGAATGTGCATTAACATTCCAGCATCACTTATACTCCACAAGTAATTCAAGCCTCCAGGGGCAATCTCTTGCATGTTCCAAATTCAAAGTCTCCTTCTTTAACATCAGCTGTTTCAGAAGGACTGAAATGCATCTCTGAGGGTCCTTGGGGAGGGATGTTCCACTGGGGAGAAGGATTTGACCTTACCTCCACATGCCTGACTGGGAGGCTGGATGACAGACAGCTCTGTCCATCAGTCTGTCCATCACTGATGTTTGCCAGATCTGTGTGGGAGATGGGGCAGAGGGGACTCAGCAGCCTCAGATTCAGCACCAGCAGAGCCCTGTGACCTCCCTCTGCTTCACAGCTACACTGATATCAGGATTTCAGACAACCACAGATCTCCTAGCAGGGTTGAGGATTTTGTCCTTCCCATTTCCTTAGCAGCCCCTGTGCTGAGTCAATACCAATCCCCTATAACTTTTTTTTTTCAAATATTTGGATATTTTAAAAGCCAAACAAAAGACATGCAACAAGTTATAAATTCAAAGGAGATTTTTTAGGTGCCAAACTGCAGCTGAACTGTAGTTATGGTTATTATACCTAAACAGACATAAAGCTATAATGTGGATCAACACATTTTATCACAGTCATTCACTGAACACTGAGTCCATGCAGCTTAGCTATTGCCTTTCTACAGCCCTGGAAGATTTACCATAGTTTCAGATTAATCTGGAACTTTATTATGTAGTTATTTTAATCTCACTTTATTTCATCACTGCTTGGAGTCCTATTATCAGAGTAAGATCCTGTTAAGATACAGCAATGATGAATGGTGTTAGAACCAGCTGAAACAGAAACAGAATCCAAATCTGCTTTGCTATATGCACTTAAAAAAATATAAGAGAGCCTTTATGATGCATTATAGAGGGATAAAGGGGTTCCTATACAACCAGCAGCTCTGGGGACAGAGGTTTCCTGCCTGATTGCACCGAGTCCTTTGTCTTGCCATGAGGTTTTTGGAGGTGGAATTGCTGTGTAGGTTGAAGGGAGCTCTGAGAACAAGCCTGGTGCTTGGGGCTGTTGTCTTTCCCCGCTAGGGTGCTGCTCAGACATTCCCTGGTGGGTGCTTTGCAGCCCCATTCCTCAGCAAGGAAATCAAGGGTGTGTTAAAGACAGTCAAGTGCTCTAAAGCACAAATTTACATTTCATCTGCCAAGATACTTAAAGCACATAAATATCTAAATGCTACCCTGAAACAGAATATTTTCCTAAACTGGGACTGAACAGTTTTAGGACATGGTTAAAAATAAAAGGATGAAAGGCCACATGAGGCTATTTGGGAAAAGGCAGGGAAGGCTGTTCCCCCAGCAGAGCAGTGCCAGCCGGCACTGAGCATTGCCAGGTGTGCTCATCCCAAAAAGGGTGTGCTCATCCCAAAAACGGTGTGCTTATCCCAAAAAGGGTGTGCTCATCCCAAAAAGGGTGTGCTTATCCCAAAAGGGTATGCTTGTCCCAAAAAGGGTGTGCTCATCTCCAAAAGTGTGTGCTCATCCCAAGAAAGGTGTGCTGATTCCCAAAAGGGTGTGCTCATCCCCAAAAGGGTGTGCTCATCTCCTGCCCCCATTCCCCAGCACCTGCTGGGACACCCTGAGCCAGCCCCAGCGAGGGGACAGAGGACTCTGGCTCGGGTCCCCTCTCTGCACACACAGCCGGCTGCTCTGGCATCTCTGCTTTCCCTCTTTGCCCTGCTCTTGCCGCCACCCCCCGGGATCAGTGGCCCCGGGCAGGGCACCACAGGTGCCCCCAACCC
>NW_005054330.1:1350556-1350859 GCF_000277835.1 Geospiza fortis | reverse complement strand
CACCGGGCCCTCTTCACCGGCCACAGGGCAGAGCGGGGCAGCCCCTTTCCCTTTCCCTTTCCCTTCTCCACCCCTCCCATCCAGGTGAGGTGGCACTGCCACCCTTGCAGGGACACTGCAGCTGTCACACTGCTCACCAGCAAGGCTGTCTCCCTCTTGGGAACTGCAGCTCTCGGCCATCAAGCCTCAGCTTCCAGCACCACAGCACGTGGCATCTCCCATCTCCAGCCCAGATGACTGAAATGTAAATCCTCGCATTCCCAGCGTGCAGGAAACTGATGTAGGAAAAGGGATGTGATGATT
>NW_005054330.1:1345370-1350520 GCF_000277835.1 Geospiza fortis | reverse complement strand
ACCTTGCCACCCACCTCAATATTTGATAAAAGTTACAGGAGCATCTGTGATTGATGCTCCTCCTCACACAGCGCTCCAGCCGCTCTCTGGATAACGTGTGGTGTTATTGAGGCATCAATTATCTTCAGCACGAGCACAGCTCCATTAGCAGGCCTGCAGCCTGCTCCTTTTGATAAGGTTCACTCTGTGCATTTATCAACAAAATGGGGATAACCAGCAGGACACGGAGTCTGCAGCTTTTAACTCTGTTAGGACAGAGATGACGTTCACATCTCTGCATGCACCATCAAGCAGAGCATCCTGTCTGCTGGGGTTTATTCCTCTGGAAGAGGAAGGCAGTTTCACTCTGATTTTATCTCTTTTGGCTCTATTCACATGCTCCAGAACTCTCTTTTTAGAGGTGCAAGCATGGCCCAGGGACAGGGCAAAGAAACTGCAGAAAAGCAATTCTTTTTAGTAACAGGACTCAAATTTCTTCATAAGCTACACAGAGATAGACTCTTGGCTTATTAATAGCAGTAAATCTCCAAGTCCAATAGGCTTCAGTTAATGAATATTGATTATGATAGTGCTGGAAAAAGCTGGTGTCAGTTGAACTGAGATTCTGTAGCCCTTTTTGCCTGAGCAGGGCTGTAAATTAACTGAGAGCTTGTTTTTTAAAATTAGGTAGAGGAAAACACAGGGGTTATGGCTGCACTGTAGCTCTCACTATCTCAGGGATATGAAACCACCTTAATGCTAATAGCAGCACTCATTTACAGATGTAAATTTGCACTTCCCTCTATCTCCCAATGAATATCTTAAAAGTAAGAATCTAAGCTGATTAACACAAACATTGTGGACACCTCAACCTTTGACTCCCCAGATAAATCACATCATGCTCTTGCTGAGCAGCTCTATTTTTTAGCCAGGCTGGGATGACTTTTAATGGAAACTCAGGAAAATAAACCAAGGGCAGTCCATTGAGTCAGAGACCTTATTGTTACCCTCTGGTGGGGTACCAAGGCAGTGATGAGTGGGGAGGCTGCAGGGTTATGTCAATGTTTTCATAAAACTGTGTTTTATGCTCACTGAAATAGCCCAACAACAACAAAAACCCCCAGAACAGCCCTCTCCCCCCTCCCCACATCTGATAAAAACCAAATAATAACAGGAATGACTTATGCACTCGCTGCCTGGTACTTCAATCTGGCCTTCCAGTTAATACACCCCATGATTAAAGCATCTATTATCTACAGTCTGTGGAAACCTGGAGAGCAGGAGCAGCAGCAGGTGTGCAGCCTGATAAGGGTTGCTCACTCTGTGCAGATGAAACTTTCAATATTTATAACTGCTGATTTTTTTTCTAGATGCCTCCTATTTGAGGGGAAAGGGGTGAAAGTTGAAAGATAAAACCTTGATGAAAGACCAGGGGGAATGTTTTTCCAAGGACAGGGAGGAGTTTAAAGCTATCTGCGCCTAAGAGCTGGTTTAAAAATGCTGCTCAGGTAAGAGCAGCATCAGAGCTGGGGGAGTCTGTGGAAGTCCTTCAAGGCTTGTCTGAAGTGCACCCAGGCTTTCAGCTGTAAGCTCCTCTGAGCTGTGGTTTGATTGTCTGCACCAAGCACAGTGGGACTGTGCTGAGGCTGCCAGGCATCATCACAAAATAATTAAGTCACTCCAGGTCAGCTGCAGACACTTCAAGAAAAGTGCTAACAGCATTTCCAGCTCAGCACTGAAATGTGCTGAGGAATCTGGGAACACCCTGTGTCAGCCTGAGCCTCTGCCTCAGTGTCAGCAGGAGCTGCCACGGGCAGCACACGGGCACCACACATTCCCAGCACACTGGGAATGCTCTGAAAACATTAATTGCATGGCAATTGGAGCGAGCAACGCAGGCACTGCTCACTGCAGTGTGGCACTTGGCATCCACAGCTGGCGGAACACTGGAGATGCTGGCGCCTTTGCAGTCCTCCTCCTGCAAAACACAGGGATTTCCATTTCCTTTCCATGGCATCCCTTTTCCTGGTGCTTGGATACTGCTTTAGGCTGTGGCCATTTGGTCTCAGATACAAGGCAGCAGAGGGCCACACCACAAGGCAGGAGCTGCTGCTTTCCAATATTCCCCACCAAATCCATCTGCCCCTCATGCAGGCTGTCCCTGTGGGTGCCAGGAGACCCCAGAAGGACAGACAGGCACACAGGTCACACAGCCCTGAGGACACTGTTTACCCTCTGTCCATGCAGAACACAACCAAACTCCCTCATTTTCAGCACTTTGAGATGTAGATTTGCCCCATCCCCAAGTGATTTAATATTTGTGCTTTCAAGAAGAGCCCAACACTCCTGAGTGCCAATATAATCACAGAAGTGAATGACACTGCCCACCAGCAATTACACACGATATAATTCAGCTATAACCTGAATAAAATAAAACTATCAGAGAAAGCCATTCAACACAGACATTCATCCTTTCAAATATAGTCATTAATTCCATCTGAGAGGATACACTGCCGTCTTTCAAAACGAGCCATGTGGTTCTCATTGCTACAGCAGAGCACCTCAAGATGTTTACTAAACACACAGAGACAGAACCCCATGACAAAGGGAGATACATCTTAGAGATTAAATACAAGGCTTGGGTGAACCTGAACTGAAGCCTCTCAAGTTGAAAGTTCCATCTCAATCATTCTGCCTTCCCACCTCAGACACCAGAAGTCAAAGAAAGAAGAAAAGCAGGCTGGCCAGGGAGGAGGGAGCATCGCCCTTTCACCAGAGAACAAAGAAAGAGACTTCCAAAGAAAAAGAGGAGAAATATCAATCCTCAGAAACACCCCATCTGAATTCAAAAGCATCAGAAAGGAAAAAAAAAAATACGTAGAGCTCTACACTGTGAGGACACGTCCACTGTTTGAAAAGCATGAAAAAACTGGATGAAGAAAATGTAACACTTCAGTGTCTCCAAGACAGCTGCAGTTTTCCTTGACTTAACCAGACTTGGCTGCCAGAAATTGGATTTTTTGGCCTCTGCTTTCTTGATTGTAACTTACTCTTCCACAAAATATGATTTCAAATTATGCAAGCAGACTTTAAGGAGGTAACATTAAGTTGCTGAGTTTTAAAAAAGTCCTGAGTTCATCTGTGAAGTTAATAATGAGTTTATCTCAAACTTAAAACCTTGGGGGGAATCCCATCAAATGGAATTTGTGCACAACTTCTAAAGTTTATGAAAAATTAACAAAAGCATCCAGTAGCAGTGGAGTTAAAAAGTTATTAGCCCCTGGATACACTCTGACCAGAGCTCCTAAAACACATGCAGGCTGCAAGCAAAACCACACCAAGCTTCTTATCATTCTGAAGCAAAACTCAAGGATTAGCCTCCCACTGCACATCAGCTGGCCTCCCTGCTACAGCAGGCACCAGGATTATGTTCACTTCCAAAGCTCACGAGCATTTGGAATCCAGCAACCTCAGTGCATGAGATGGATGTAGAGGAAGGAACACCAGCAACATTTCCTAGTTGGATTTACTGAGCACCTTCTGAGTTGTTAGACAAACCAGTTTCAATGCCTTGAACGTGGGAGTGCTGAGTACAAGATAAACACCCCTCTCAAGATGAGCTTAAAAATGCATATAAAAATATAATTATAATACATCAGGTGTTTACACTTATGTATTGAAGACATTTATTACAAACAGGCTGTCAGCTCTCATATAAAAGTAAAACATCTGAAAACTAAGAGCAGTCAGAGACTGCAATTCCACTCAGTCCCACGGAACAGCAGTGAGATGTCTGTTGATGCAGCCCCTGGTCACAGCAGCAGCAGCTCTGGGGGAAGGACTGGGATCCCAGCCATGAACAAGTCCAGAAACCCTTGCTTTGAGGAGAAATCCCTCCCAAATATGGGTGGAAGTATACAAGTGTGAGAAACACAGCAAAGTCCATCCAGGGGCAGTGGCAAGGGGCACTGAAGAAGGCTGCAGCTCCAGCAGTGCAGCTCTCCTCATAGGCAAGGGCTGCAGAGCACAGGGGAGCTTTCTGTGTGTCCCTAAGATCCAGCTGCTGACAGATGTGTTTTGGTAAGAGATGGCATCAGTCTAAACTGAAGTGCTCTGCAAAAATATCATTCTTCTTCCCAAACAAACCTCGTACAGGCTCAAACTCCAGGGGCACATCAACAGCCTTTTTCTTTACTTCTCTATCAAAAAGCTACAAAATAAAAACCAGAAAATATTGTCAAAATTCAGCACAGGCTCTTCATCCCGATAACACTGCACACTCTAAAGTCTTAAAACATCCAACAAATAAACACTTCAAAGAAAAATCCAGTCCTGTCACCACTGTTGCTCATGCTGTTGTTTAACAGACCATTTTCCTGGTTTGCCCTGGTAACCAAGTCAGTGCAGCTCCCTCCCCAGAGCAAGGCAGATAACAGGACATGGCTGCTACATCCAGAATTTCCTTTCCTATGGTTCCAGTCATTCACAAAGGCACAGCAGCATTACCTCAGCAGCTGAGAGCTCCAGGAGCCCTGATATGTCATCCTCCATTTCAGACAGGGACTGGTTCAGGACAGCAGCTGCCTTGGCCACATCTGGGTGATAATGGTTCTGGAGAGACTGGAAAAGGAAGACAAATGGGAGATTATCTAAAAGTACAGGGTAACACACATCTATCTGCACTCCCACACAGGAGTCTGCCCATTTGTTGGCCAGATCTCCAGTGACCACCAAGTTTGCTGCACCATGCTATTACAGAACTTCAAGAAATCCTCATTTCAGGCATCTTTCAAACGTGTCAAAGGCTCCTCTCACATGGTCACATCCAGCTGAAGACAAATTCATCCACAGGCCATGCCTACACTGCATGACCCAATTCTGCCACCTCACAGTGCCCTCATACCACACCCAAGCTCCAGCTCTCCAGGATTCCAGCTCCTGCACATCATTCTTGTTGCTGCTTCAGCTCCCTACACAAACTCCTCATCCATTTCTAGAGGATAACCTGGCTCTACTCAATTCACTTCCATCAGTGCTCACCAAGTTCCCCTCTCCCCTCCAGAGCCTGGTCCTTTTGCAGCTATTCAGTCTGTGTCACCTGTGAACTGCAAGTTCAAATGTGTGCTCACAAGCCACCCACTAACTAGCACATACATCTCTCCAGTGTAGGG
>NW_005054330.1:1344624-1345353 GCF_000277835.1 Geospiza fortis | reverse complement strand
GAAGCTGATGCAGAGTAAAACAACTCATCTCATTTGCAAGCTATTGTCAAGCAGGTCCTTGTGAGAGGGGCTGTCCACTGCCAACACATGTCAAGGAAGCAGCAAGGGTGGAAGAGACCCATACCAGACCCAGATGCTCATTTTGGGATGACATACCTGAATCTCCCACAGAGAGCTCTGCAAAGCCCTGCTTTCAGATGGCTCCTCCTCCTCCATAACATATGGATCTTCTGACATATCTAAAGAAATAGGAGATACACAGCTAACACCTCCTGTGTAAGTACATAAACCCAAAGGGAACACAGCCCCAGAGCAGTGCTGCAGCCAGAGTTGCTCCTTCCCAAGTCATTTATGGCTCCAGGGACAAACTGACAAATCCCAGCATGACCCAAGAGTCAGCACTACAGAACCATGTTACTTTTAAAGAGCAGAGCAAGTAGGGCACTTGGAACAGCTTTGAGTTTAACAGCAGGAGCCTGCTGACCTTTCACAAACCCAAGGGACAGGACAAAGGCATCCTTCCAAAGCCCAGAACTGCAATCTCCCCTTCTCCTCCACAGGAATGCTCCTCTTTATGCTGCCTTAAAGACACAAAACAAGTCCCCCCTTACCTGCTGGCCCTGCTGGCCTGTGCAGCAGCACCCTGCAGGCGGGGTGCCTGCGGAAGAGGTTGCAGATGAAGGGGAGGATCATGAGCAGAGCCTCGGGAGGGGCTGTGAGCGCCAGCCG